>NC_056735.1:816493869-816608869 GCF_019279795.1 Protopterus annectens | reverse complement strand
TGTATTTCCTTCTCTCTCAGCAGAAACTAAGCAAAAAAAAAAAATAAATAAATAAATAATGAACTACTTTGTTTTGTGTTTATAATCATGGTGTTCTCTTGCCTTTTAAAGGGCAACTATGCTTACTCAACTCAGGTGTGTTGTGGGCCTTAAAATAATCCTCATATCAGCTAAGGAGGTAAAACCTGAACTTTATCAGGTCACTGTTATGGTGACAGCATTGGTTCATCTGAGCATGGGATGCCAGCTGCACTGGTGACAGCCTTGGCCAAGCTACTCCAAGCCTCAGCTTTGTTGTGTGGCCTGGTATTGTTTTCCTGCTGTAGCTGTTGGCTGTAACATTTAACAAAGAGTCCATAAATCTTGGACTCTTCCTGATACCACCTTTGTGTTCTAAATGGAACATTTCCATTGTCTACCATGTCTTCTCAAAGATATCTGGAAAAATGGGAGGATACTAGCACCCAATTCATTTTTCATGTGTACCAACTTGTGTTCAATGCCAGACAAACTGGGCAACCACATTTACAAGACAGAAAGCACACATATGGTTGAGAAATTAACGTATGTAGTAATTTCCCAATGCCCACTGTAGCTAAGAAACATGTATTAAGAGTTGGCCATGTGTGATGACCAATATGCTCCACAGTGAATCCAGCATTCATAAAGTGAATAGTGTCACACACAAATATGATAAAATCTCAACGATGTTGTTATCCCGTACTGTCCCTGTGTGTAATTTGTTAAGTAGCAAACAGTGTCTTAGATGGTCATAAAATTTAATGAACTGTGAGTGGTACCAACCTGAAATGGAATCCCTGACAAAAAGGAACATGGCATTTTGAACACTATGCATTAACTGATGCTCTAGGGAACTGATATTCTAAGTGTATAAGTTGAGGAATATAGATTCATGACTGGATATATAAATAATTCTGACCACCCTCTAACTTATACATTATATGTTGTTCCTTGACTAAATTAAGAAAGCTGGCAAAATATGTTTTTAATGTGAAAATATGTAATTGCATTCATTTTTGTGGTATGTTCAGTACTAGCTCATGTGTGCTGAAATTTAACCTATTTGCATGGCCAACAGGTAAGTCTTTATGCATGTGAAATTACATTTTGAGTTTTTGTCATAAAACATGAACTATTATTCTCCACAGGTCATTGATGATGGGAAGTACAAAATGCCAAGCTTAGCAGAGACAATGAATCCAAAAAGAGAGAAATGTAAATTGCAGTATTCAGTTTTATGACTTCTCAACAATGTAGATTTCTACACATAAAATATTTAGAGTAGTAATCTATACTATAATGTAGATGACACCTTCACATGATTTGAGCACTGCAACTACGACATTGAAATGGCGCACTGACACCAGGGGCATGTTACACCACAGGAGACTCATAACATGAACATTACCACAAACAAATATGAAAAGAAAATCTTTGTGATGTCATTGTCATTCAGTGTTGTTCTTATGTAATATTTGTTTAATTACTACCCAATACCTTGGTGGCGTATAAGAATGTTAAAATGTGTGAGTGATATACTTTGGAACTGAAACTATGACCAAAAAAAAAAAAAAAAAATGAAACTGAAAATCTTTATTTTGTTTATTAACAGTTAATGTCACAACAGAACTGACCTTCTCAATCTTTATGTTGAGGAATGCAATATGTGTACTTTTGGAGAAGTTTTCACTGCATTCATTTTTTCTAATATATTCATTGCTAACTAACATGTGCTGAAGCTACGCTTATGTGAGCGGCTGATGTCAAAGTCCTAGAACATGCGTAATTATTTTTGCTGACTTTCTGCCATAGGACATGAAACATCAGATATCCACAGATATTCATGCATATTAACAGTGCTCCATGCCAACTGTTGCACAAAGGAAAAGAAACACTTTTACAGTTACTAATGTAGTGTGATGACATCTTTCTTTTCATACCTTTATGTTATAACTAATTTTGAGGAAGGGACCATACAGAGGTTACAGGAGGTGATGTTCTACTCAGTATAAATGAGTGCATTGTACACTTGGGATGATGAAAACTCTGTTCCACTGAAGCCATGGTCATACATACTTTAATGTTGCTTTGATGTGCTCTCTATAGTTCCTTAAGCCATAATATTGCTAATTGTACTGCCTCATACTTTTGCACAAGTACTATTTGTAATATCCTTTATTCAGGTTGATAGGTTCATAGGTTAATATGTATACACCGTGGCAAGGACTAGCAGGGCCTTTGTTAGTCTAACTGTTTAATCTAAACCAGTTGTGTCCCTATGCATCATAGGCATTTATTAGTAGGGAGAATGGTAGCTATGAAGTTTCTAGAGGTTATTTGAGGGGAGGTATGTTACTTTGGGCATCCATGTCTGCCTCTATCAGAGACATGGGGTCCAGACATGGGGTGAATTTTCCATCAGTTGGTAAAGTTATGCTTAAATGGAGTTTGGGATGGACTCTGTTTCACATGGATGGTGAGTCTGTTCCAGACCATGAGGATCCTGAGACATATATCTATCTCACCAACATGTCTTATTTATGTCACAAGAAACATTTTAAATTCTTGAATCTAGTTATTCTAATCTTGTTATTTTGTGGATGTGCAAAAGGTCCATTAGAGCTGGATCAGAGGATGCCATCTGTACCATCTATAAATTGCTTCTCAGTAACCTGTAGGAGACCAAGTACATATATAGGGTTTTAAGGTGATCTATATAGGACAATATATTTATACCCTGGATTCTCCTGGTAAGCAACCTTTATGGGTGTTCCAACTGTTTAATATGTCTGGTCTGATAATTGCTGAAGTGGGCATTATACTTAATGATGAGTCTAATATAGACTGAATAAAATGGCAATATGACTTCTTTAGACCTGGATGTCATACCCTTACTTATAAGGTGGGTGACATAGAATGCTTATCTTACTGCCTTTGCCAAATGCTGTTCAAAGACCAGATTACTGTCTACATATGTTCATGCATCACTGACTAATGGGTCAACTCTTAGGAATATCTTATCAATGGAGTAATGCATTTCTTAGCATTGTGTTTTAATCTGTTATGTTGGCAGCAGTCACTGGTGTGTGTTAGACCCTCATGTAAGATGTTTGAATTATGGGGGAATCTATGATAGCTCCAAATTTACATTCATCTGTGAATTTGGTCAGTGGAAGGACTGTGACATTGCCGTTTACCTTTGAGAAGTAGATGTCAACTAGGAGTGGTCCCAGCACAGAGTCCTGAGATACCCAACTGGTGACCGGTCTTTTAGTGGAGGTAGTCTGACTAATACTGTCTTTCTGTATCCTTTCTGTGAGCCAGCTGCTAATCCAGAGAGTTATGTAGGGGGTAGTGCCCAATTAACTGATTTTGTTAACTATACCACAGAGAAGTAATGTAATGAATGCCCTAGACTGGTCCAGGTAGGCAGTATGCACTATTTTCCCCTCATCTGTTGCTTTGGTGACCTTCTCAAAGACGTCCACCAGGTTTAGTAGGCATGAACTTCCCCTGTCAAAACCAAACTGGGTTGGGTCCAGGGTCTGCAGATTTATGCCTTTGCTGATGATTTCCATGATAATTCATTCCATGGCTTTGCACATTAGACTAGTCAGAATAAAAGTTTGGTAATAAAACCCTTGTGAAGTGGGATAACTGTTGCAGTCCTCCATTCTTGTGGAACAATGCCTTTTTTCAGGCTATTGTTGAAAAGTGAAAAACCAGTAGTATCAGTGGGCAAAGCTCAATAGTATCCATAGTATCCAGTAAGTAAAAACAAAAAGAGTCCACCACCAGAGCTGGATAGAAACAATAGCTGTTTATTCAGACAACAATAGTTAGCACTTCCACGGCAAAGCTACTTCTTCAGACTATATACAAACATTTGACACTCTAAAGTGTAGCATTACTAAGGCAACCAATAAAAAACAAAGGGTAATGCTAGCAGGTTGAAAATACAGTTTTAAAAGTCCATATCCCATAAAAGACACACTTTATAAAAAACATAGATTTAGTGCTTTCATCCTAATAAATGCAGGACTACATCAGAATAAATGAAAAATGTCCCTCCTCTTTTATACCTAACCATGGCTTGTTAAGTTTATCAGTTACTTTGTTCATTTAATCATTTAGTCACATCAGCACTGTGTACAGCTAGGTTAAAACCAGCTTAAAACAAATAAATATTATTAAATATATTTGTTAAAATATTCTAAAACCTGTACAGTGTATATATAATAAAATCACAGACCCTACTAAATATGGTATGAAATATGATATAAAACCAAATAAACACATGGTAAAAAACATATCACAGTATAGCTGATCTTAAATACAAGAGATGTATAGAAATGTTTTCATAATGCCAAGTTCCTGAAATGCATGCAATTTAAGTTGCCATTTCACCTCCTTAGCCTCTAATTCAACCTTCATATTGTCAACTCAACAGTTATATTTTACCTGTTCTAAAACA
The DNA here is from genome assembly GCF_019279795.1 of Protopterus annectens. Taxonomy (NCBI): domain Eukaryota; kingdom Metazoa; phylum Chordata; order Ceratodontiformes; family Protopteridae; genus Protopterus; species Protopterus annectens. Next base: position 816,604,374 of record NC_056735.1, on the reverse strand, counting down.
CCAAACTGAAATTTCAGAATATTTTAATATTATCCTTTGTTTTTTTTCTATACACACACACATTTATTATTCCATTCATTTAAAAACCTACAACAAACCAATCACGTCAATGGAATACATCATGTGACTTGAACATCAGTTTTAAAGACACACAGTGATTCTAACCAGGGTTCTTGTCCACTTGTAAGTCTAACTTCCATCTAAGTTCACTGTATTCTATTCTATTCCTTAAATCCCATCCTGTCAAACTTGCATTCACCAACTCTAAAATAATAAATTTAAAACAATGGTTAGAGCCAAAGTCACTAACATACTTCGCTAGTGCACTACTTAATTTTAGCTTTTTAATGACATTATTATATTCCAAAACTCTATCTTTTACGGTCTAATTTATTTTTCCTGCATAAAAAAGAGCTACATAGTGTGACTGCACAAAATAAACCAAGTTGCTACTTTTACAGTCTACAAATGTATAATATGCATAGTAGTCCAAATGAATTTACAAGTGCTGCATGAGTGACATGGGAAGGTACTTATGTAATCAATGCCTCTATGGTTAGCAGTTGCTTTTTGTCCGTAACACAACTGGCCCTTCAAAGATTTTTTTTTTTAAAAGAAAATCTTGGTGTCTTATCCAGAACCTTCCTGAGATCCTGGTCTGCCATCAATATTGACCACCTCTTCTTAATAATATTGCAGACTGCTCTAATGTCACTTAAATACATTAGCCTAATTCTATGATCTTTACATTGTCTAGCTGGAACTGTCTGCAAATCATTACATGTATCTTCATAAAAATAAAATTATTACATGTATCATCAGAAAAATAAGGTCTAGCAGATGTCTCCCTTAAAGATTGCACTTCTGTGATCATACTCTCAGTCTCGTTATGGGAGTAAACGCTACTTAATAGTTCAGTGGTCATGGTGTCAACAACTTCATTCAACAACTCATTATTATTATGTATCCTTGTGGCTATTAGGAACTGACCTTTCAATACATTTCTAGGAATATGCCAAGGGTGCATACTTGTAAATTCATATAAGCTTTGTGGTGTTCCCTTCCAGATCAGAAAGATATCATCCACAAAGGGTCTATGATAACTAATGTGCTCAATGAAGGAGTTATCAATCAATGCTTGTTCCAGTTCCAAGTGAGCTAAAACCATATTCACATAGCTATTTGCACAGACTGTTCCCACAGCAATACTGACCCACTTTAAATAGAATTCCATTTCAAATATAAATATGTTATTTTCTAAGATCAATTCGACCAAAGTGCATATCAGCATAACTTTACTGTTAGACAATTCACTATGACTATATAGAAACAATCTGACATTCTCAATTCCTACCTCATTTAGTATTATAGTAAATATGGAATTAACATCTAGGGTTACAAAAATCATGCCCATAATCCTATCAGATCCCTTAAACAATTCAAATAAATCAGTCAAAAAGTGTTTTTGTATCCTTTAAAACAGTTCTATCATTGTCTAGTGCTGGCCATAGTGTCTTTTCAACATAAACTGACAATGGTGTCATGAGCCATCCACGGCTTGACAAAATTGGTTACATAGGTGATTTAAATGCATCTTTATGCATCTTAGGTAAACCATACATGATTGGGATCACAGGAGGTTCAACAGTAAAATAATTAAATAGCTCTTGTGTAATCAAGCCTGCCATATTTAAACTGTATATACAAAAGCTAACTTTACTGATTAACCTAGCAACTTGTAATCTAAATAAATGCATGTTCAAATTGATCTCAGAAAATAATATGTTTTGAAGGGAGATCTCAGTAAAGTGCAGAATGGGAAATTAACCCTTTTTCTCACTGAAATCCAACTTTGGAGTTGGTATATTTAATATGCAGGGGGTATGGGGGTGCAGGTGGGCTTGCCATTCTGCAAAAATGTAAAAGAGTTACATTTTTGTGGGGTCTTTTTTGTTTCCTGATGTGTGCATTTTCAGAAGCGCAATCATATGTTCTCAACCATATGCATTTTGAGTTTCTGAAAACTTGATTATCTGAAAGGGATCCATATGTGTGTGTGTGTGTGTGTGTGTGTGTGTGTGTGTGTGTGTGTGTATATATATATATATATATATATATATATATATATATATATATATATATATACATATATATATATATATATATATATATATATATATACACAGAGCCATCCATCCCCTTTTCTCATTTTGCACATGTGGTCAGGGTGTCACTTCCACAGTGACAATCATCTTGAGCCAAGGTTTACACTGCTGGGTAGCTAGCCCTGCCACTATAGTTCATTCACACCACTCACTCATAACTATACCCAATTTAGAGTGTCCAGTCCACCTACTCCATGTCTTTAGAGTGTGAGAGGAAACTGGAGCACCCAGAGAAAACCCACATGACCACAGGGAGGACATGCAGACTCTGTACAGATGGTACCCCAGCCAAAAATTTAACCTGTGAGGTGACAATAGATACACATATATATATATATATATATATATATATATATATATATATATATTTTTTATATATTTTTTTCCTGCTAACAGAAGGAATATTCTTGTATTTGCTACTCTTTTTTTAAGATGTTTACAAAACATACACAGAGAGAAATAAATTCAGCATCAACTATTGTTATACATGATAAGAATACAGTGAATCATCAAGGAAATCTTATACAATTAGCACATTAAGAGTCTTCATATTTTAGTAGCAACATTTTAAGGTTTTCCCAACTACTAAAATTCTTAGTATGATTTATAGATCTTATTTTGATCACTTCTTTTTTCAGTTTTACATAATGCTCCTGTTAAATTGAAAAAAAGCATGCTTTCAATGTAGGAACTGAATTTAATTTCTATTTGTTTTTTGTTTTTTTTGTAATTACATTTCTAGCAACTGCCTAGAAAGCCCAAAACATATTTTACTCCTTGGCTTTTGCAGATACAGGAAGTGTAACATTCATTGGTATTACGGATCTAGTTAAAGAACAATTATCAGATCATAACCCCTTAAAAACATACTTATCTCTTCTCTATATACATTTCGTTTTTCACAATCCATAAACATGTCTATCATATTAGCTTTTAAATCTTTAGTACATCTCCATCAAACTGAAGAAGTTGTTTTACTAAACCTGGAGATTTTTTTTTTGGAGTAACATTCTGTCTCTATATTTCCACCTTCCAGTATAAACTTGAAGACGTTTGACTGATTTAAGTAACAAAGTATTATTCTTAACATCTATTGATTCACTCAATCCACTACTATCTAAAAAGTTCAAGAATTTTGCAATCAAATAATAATAATAATAATAATAATAATAATAAATCAATAACAACAACAATAATATTAGTAGTAGTAGTAGTAATAGTATTAGTATTAGTATTAGTATTAGTATTAGTATTAGTATTAGTATTAGTAGTATTTCTAATTAACTTATATAACCTGGACAAGCTTCTTTTGCAGGTCATTCTACTTTTGATAATAGCATTCGTATATTCATATAGTGGGGTAATAGTGTTCTGTTCCTCTTTACTCATATTATCCAGAAATTTATTTAATTTCTTACTGATGCATAATATTAACTGGTTAGCAGATTCAGCCAACTTATAATCTTTCATTAAATATCCTGATGACTTAGTTTTTCCTTTTTCAAGCAATCAGACCATAATATTAGTCCATTTATTTTTAGTAAATTAATGTTAACATTGTTCTGAGCTTTCTTAAATCTAGAGGTGTATGCAATGCGAAAGTACAAACAATTTTATTTTGATATTAATGGTGTTTTTAAACATATTTCTTAGCTGTTTTAAAAATTAATTTCATATATGCAGAGTCTGAAAATTGAAATAATTTTCCTTCTAAGGTAAATTTTGTTTACCAGATAAAAGGATTATTACATATTGCTAAGCTATCATATTTAATAAACTTATAAGAATTTAATATAATCTGCTCCTGGATGATTTTCCACTTACTAGTGTAAATTGAGTCTATCCAGATTACAACAGAGTTAAAACTTGCAGCAACAGAATAAGATTCTCCAACTAGGAAGCTAATATCACCATACCCCCATAATTTTATATAATTTCTATAAACAATTCTCAGTTTTTTAGGATACCATAGGAATGAAGTTAATTTTTTTTTCCATTTTCTTTACATGTTTTTGTCAGGTATTAAGCTATTGAATGCAAAACATATATAATCTTGGGTAATATAATTTTAATGTTCTTCTTTCGGCTTTTCCAGGTTAGGGATCGCCAAAGCAGAACTCCAGTCCACTAATGATCGACAGTAGATTTCTTTACGGGTGCCGAGGTGCCAGCTCAACATCCAACCTTCAAAGAAGGCATGCACATTCTATGCATGCCTTTCAAATGCCACTCGACCACAGGGAGGGCATGCAGACTCCTCACAGAAGGTGCTCCAGCTGAGAATTGAACGGGAGAACCTCTTGCTGTGAGGCAACAATGCTTCCGCTGCAACACCACAGCTTTAATAAATTCTCAAAGCTAATAAGTGTTTCTTTCTGTAGTTTATACATTTTTGTTGGGAGATGGGGGATGCATAGGGGGGTATGACAGTGCTTGCACTGTTTTTAAGACTGCTTTGTTTCTGTGTTGGTAATCACTGAATGCACACTCATATGTTGCTAAACAAATTTAACCGTCTGTACTACCACCTTGGTGTGTTATGACTGTCTCACTAAAAAGGACAGCTGTGCATCACATTTTATGCACAAACTAAACCAACACCTAATTTCTATTTGGCTATGCTCATGCTCCCACTCTGACTAAAATTCTATCACTCTTTCATTTTTCCTGAGAACCTTTAGTCTATCTACATACAAACTCCACTGATTCCCTTCTAACTACAATAACTGTTCAACTATTATCTCCTTCTCACTACCATAATGTCCTCTTCTCATCTTCACTCCTTGTTTACTTCCTGAATTTCCACAGCTCTGTTGTTCAACTCTTTTCTCCTCCTTGCCCCTCTTTTTCCACGCAGACTATCACCACCTTAACACAGATTTGATTATCCAGTAACACTATGCAACTTCTAATCTCCAACTATAACCTTTGTTTCTCAGTTACTATCCTGTAAATAATGCATTTGATTTCTATTGACTGTCATAAATGTGTACCACAATAAAGCATGCTTCTGTAATTGCAATCTTAGTTCCAGTACAAGTTACTGTAACGCTACTTATTTCACTATTGTTTATTCAAACATGCTCAATTAATTACTTATGTAATAATTTTTGCAATTATTATTATTATTATTATTATTATTATTCTTGTAACCATTTAAGACTTCACACAATGCTTTTCTCTTCAAGCTTCCACTAAAATTGGGTCTACTCGTCTTTTCTGATAAAACTCAAGCCCTGCAAAAACTACAAGCACTGTTGGTAATTCCCTGCTGGATGATGAATGTAAATTTATTTGTTTGTGAGTTGCTTAAAATGACAAAGCTGCATTCTATTTTATTTGTTTCATTTTGTTTTCTGTTTTGAGAAAGTCTGCTTGGCTTGGTGTGTTTGTTCTGTGCATTAGATACAAATTACCAGGCTGCACATTTCAGGTTTTTTTTTTTTTTTTTTTTTAGTTAATTTGTTTCTTGAGTGATACTTAGATACACAAAGAATATCTGTGGCCTTGTCTTTTCTGATAAGACTCCAGGCCTTCAAAATCTACAATCACTGTTGTTGACTCCCTGCTGGTTATTTTTCCCACTCACCCTCACATTCTTTGAATTGTTTTTTAAACGTGATTTTTAAGCTTCCCCACCCTAACTGTAAATTGAGCTTTATAAGCCCTTCCCTTTCTACACTGATGTTTACATTTTGATTTATTTATTAGCCTTTCCTTGTACATAATTGGAAAACAGTACATTTTTGTCTCTCATTGTCTGTTCTACTGATTTACTTGCTCTGAGTTTATTATCTAGCTAGTTAAATACATTAATGCATTTTACACTCCAGTAAGCTCTTTCCTGTGTTTTTTATATCAAGAGGACAGAGGATTTTCTATCAAGAGGCAGAGGGTAGTAGCCTGATATATATATATATATATATATATATATATATATATATATATATATATATATATATATATATATATATAGGTTGGGAAAACACTTTAGATATTTCTGCATTCAGTAGTTTTATTGGCTGGAGACCTTATTAATCATGTTACCTTATTTTTAGTGCCTTTATACCTTCTGCACATTTGAGTCACTCTTGGCTCATTTCCACAAAGCAAATTACTTTTTTGAATAATCACACTTTTATAAACTATTTAACATACAATGCTGTCATCTTGAATTACCCTTTCCTGAAGTTTAAGTGTGCTTGTAGTAGCATTTCATTCTGGACACTATTTTACTGTACTTTTACATTAGGTGGACTGGGATCATTCATCTTGTGGCAGTAGATGTTTACCTGGTCTATCTGAGTTGGAAAGCAGACAAAAAAATCTAAAAGTGTAGCTGTTTTATTGGCTAGGACCTGCAGCTGTGGATAGGTACTTTCCTGCTATATCTGCATCCAACTTGGTGGACATGGGCATCTTGAGGTAATTAAGCAATTTCTTTATGTAGATTGACAAACAATTGTCAAACAGAGCAATACAGTATATGAGAGATGTAGTTACACATTGACACTGGAGGCTAAACTCTTATATACAGACATAAAAAGCAACAAACAGGTAGTCAGCGACTCACATATATCACTGACCGCAACTCAAAAAGGACCACTCACATAAACCCACATATGCAGAGATGTTCACATGTAACTTACCCAAACCTCAAAAGCCTCTCAGGCACAGTGCTCAGAAACTCTACATATAAACAAACAAGACAATTCCATCACAACACATAAAGCACATCTCATTGTGTCCCAACTACCAAGCACATAAGGCAAAAACTCCACAACCGTATATTCTGATCAAAATAGACTCCATTGTGAGACACACTGATCTCTGTCTTACCAGGTTTGATAAAGTGGAGGTTACAGTCTGTTGCTTGTCAGGGGCCAGGAACTGCCAGACCACACAAGCATTCAGGTCTCTTACCACTAAGTACCAGTATACCTCAGTCATAGACCATGTGAATATGAATGACCTGAGCGTACACCCTTGGACAATATGAAGAAAGACATGACTGATCTCTCACAATATGTGTCATAGTCAGGTATGAGCCTAGCAGAGAACATCCTTCTACTGTCTCCAAGGTTTATTCCACAATGCCAGCAGAAAATGATCGACATTAACAATCAACTTAGCTACTGGAGTCATTCCTAAAGGATCCAATACTTGTCATCATGGGAAAACATGGTTAACAGGCCATGCTCCTTTGCCTGGATAGTCTTCACCTATCACCTCTAGGCTTTCACATATTGGTCAAAACATTATCCACCCCTATAGTGCCTTTTTTAGGTATTGTCAAACAAACCTTCTGATATAACAAAAGCTACTTAGGACAAGCTAAAGGCATTACTGCTGAATGGTAGAAGTCTCAACAAGAAACTGCACTCCCTGGAGAATGCTGACTTCTGTGCAGTTTGTGAAACCTGGTTCAAAACCATGGAAACCACTACGGCAGTGCTGGCTATAATGCCTTTCATACTTTCCAACCACCCACTGAACATGAAAGAGCAAAAGGCAGAGACTATCTATATACATAAAGGATAAGTACACCTCAAGGCTGTTCAAACAATATGACATGTTTCAGCTACTTCATGACCAACTATGAAAAGTCCATTACCATATCCTTGTCAGCTACAGATCCCCCACAATGAGCCAGGAAACCTACACCTCATACCTGAAGTTACTAAAATCACTCATTATCCAGCCCAATACCGCACCTGTGTGATTTTAACTGCCCCTCCATTAACTGGGAGGCAAACACAACCATTAACACACAGGTCCAAGGATTTCTTGACTTTGTATTCCTTTGTCTTTGTTTTCCCCCACTAGGGGAACAAATATCCTGGATCTGGTACTCACAAATATAGGAGAGTGCTGCACTCCTCCTAGCATGATGTCTTCACTGGTAAGATTATTTCACAAAGTGGTCTCCCTTGAAATAAAGATAAAACTGCTCCCCCACCTAATTCCCAAAATTTAAAAATCTCTCAGGTAAATTCCCCCCTATTAACAGACAGCATAGCTAGTTTCCAAATTCCCACAAATCCTGAAAACACAAAAACCCATGGAGCATGCACAAAAGTCCTGTATGAATATAAAAATGCATAGAAATAGCACTTCAAGACTGAAATAAACTTCAGTTACACTGCAAAAACAAGCACCTTGGTGAACTCCTGGTATTGATAGGTTGTACAACAAAAGAAAGAAAATCCTGTTGAGAAGGAAGAAAGAATGTGCACAACAGAGCAACAAATCCCTCATTAGTTAAAACAACTGAAACAGGGAACTAGTCAAGTCTCTGAAAGCAGACATTGAGGTAACAGTAGTCTCCAAAGTTAAGGACAACCGTCAGGCATTTTTCAGTTATGTCTACAATTTTAAGGAAAACACCCAACAATGTGCATAATTAGTTGTAGATGACATCACCTATACTTGGTCAGATATAGCAATTCTGCTGGCCAGCAAATTCAGCTCATATTTCACTGCTCTATCATGCCTAGTTCTCCCCAAGAAATACTCTAAACCACTCCACTGCTAATTATCACCAAAGAACAAGTTACAAACATGCTCTGTAAAGCTAAAAACACAGCTTTAATAGGGCCTGATGATATACCTCGTTGCCTTTTAAAGAGATGAAATCAGGAATTATCAGACCCATTAGGCTCTTTATTTAATCACAGCTTCCTGAGAGGCTTTGTCCCGATAGAGTGGAAGATACCAACATTCACCCTCTGCATAAAGAGGGATCATCTACTGAGCCGAGAAATTACAGACCCATAAGTTTTACTACTGTTATATGTAAAGCCATGGAAAGAATAATCATGTACCAGATACATAATGACATAGGAAATCTTAAAACACTGGACCTGACTCATTTCAGCTTTATCAAGTGCAGGTCATGCCTATTGAATCTGATGGAGTTCTTTGAGAATGTCACTAAGGGCATGGGTGAGGGTAAAACAGTATATATTGCCTACAGCGACCTGTCAAAGATATTTGACACAATTCTTCACTCAGGTATTATAAATAAACTCACAAAACTGGACATAGATCACTACATCGCTGATTGATAGCCAATTGACTCACAGACAAGACACATGTGGTTAAAGTGAGTGAAACTAGATCCAGCAAGAGGACAGTTACTAGTGATATGCCACAGGGCTCAGTGTTCAGACTACTCCTGTTTGGAATATACTTCTCTGAAGTCATGGCTATTGTGGAAGGCCTCTGGATAACAAGGTTTGCCAGTGACTGCAAGCTGGGGGCAATCATTGAACCCACAGTGATGTAGACACAGGGTCTATATCAGAAAATGAGTGGTGCTAGAACCATGATCTAAAACGAAATTTTTAAAAATTCTTTACCACATTCTTTGGGAAGTCTAATACCCCTGCAAATTAGAACATTAGTAGCACAACCTTAAGAGTATATACAGAGGTGAGAGATCTAGGTACACAAATAGAAAGTAGCTTGAACTTTGACTGCCATGTGTCCACTGTGGTGAAGAAGTCCTTTTATGGCACAACTCATAAGTTAATGTATAGCATCTAGATCCAAGGAAATTATAGTCTTGCTGTACTCAGCCCACATTAGAGCAGTACATGAGTACAATGTGCCATTTGGTGTTTACTTAACTAGGCACTTACAGCAGCTGGAGTGACCTTAGACCTTCCTCACAAAGAAAATACAGGGTGTTATCAACATATCCTATGTAGAAAGACTAAAAGCCCTATCCCTTTACTCTGTCTCCTACTGACTATAAAACAGTGACCTATGCCTGACCTACAAGGCACACACAAATCCAACCCTGATGGAGCTGCTAACTCATTTGCAACTCAAACACCATGATGGTCACCGGATCTTGGGATCTAAACTTAATCAGCAACTCAAACAAAACATGCTGGAAAGCATGGCTCTCAACCTATTAAAGCAAGAAATCTGGACAAAGCCATAAAGAATGGGGAAACAAAGGCCCTAAAACAGAGATAGTTTTTTTTTTCTTTTTAAATATTGCTTTTACAGACTTAGAAAGTTGATAGAATAAAAGGGCATGCATTAACATGAATTTTCTGAAGGTTATGATGTCTGAAATTCAAAAGTCTATCATTATATTCTGATTCCTCTCCTCGATGATTTGTCAATAATTTGACAGACAATTAAAATTTTATGAGGAACAGACCAAAAATATAAGGCATAAATCTGAACATTCTGTGAAAATCTGGAGAGGTGACAGCATACTGGATAGAAAGATATGTGTCTCAGAAACTGCTCCTTGTTTGGAACATGCTTCCTAGTCACATTAAGCAGAGCCCTTAACTGGCCTTCTTTACCAACGATTTGGATCAACGGATGGGGAAACATTGGGCTGGATTCACGAAGGCTTGCACGGAGTCTTAGAATAGAGTAAGACTCCATGCAGCCAACATGTCCACCGAGTGATCCAGGAACAGCCGGTAGGGGCGTGCAACTGAGCTCTCCAAACTAGTCCTACACGGACAGGGCTGGGATACACAAATTACCTCAATTGCAGGTGAAAGCTATGCAAATGAGGTAAATTTGCGATCTAGGAAACCCAAATCTGTCCAAGTAGGAGTAGTGTTATTTGTAGAAATGTACTCAGTTGATAACTGAGTACGGTTCTGCAAGTAGCAAAACGGAGTCATGTCTGCTGGAAAAAAAGCATGCATTTACAGGAGGAAGCATGCCAATGGCCAAAAATATGGCCATTGGCAATGGGAAGTGATGCAAATTAAAAATAAAATAACTTTTTTTTTTTATCCCGATCTCCGGGGTTTAACGCGCTGCACCTTAAAAAGCAGAAAATTAATAATTAAGATCCACAAATGTGGATTTTATAGTTAAAATGAATTTACAATGCAAGGGAATGGCAGGCTGAAGATGACATGGCCACCAAGTAGAAGTTGCAAAGGGGGGAAGCTCAATTTAAGAGACGTAACTAAGCATTTGTAGGCAATCCTATGCAAATGAGAGTTAGGATAGTGAATCGCAAGTTTACATAGCAAATGAGCACAGTCAGTGGAGTGTAGGAGTAGGATAAGGGGAGTAACAAAGTAGAAAATAGGTGACATCACGAGGGGGGTATGTATGAAAGGAGTGAAGCTCATTGGAGCAGAGTGTCATGTGTCAGCTTATATTTACATAATAGTGAAAGAGGTGTGTCAACAGGTAGGCCAGGTAAAGTCATGAAATCAAAGGTGTATGCCATGGATAACACCAAAGTTTCTTGCTGAGCATGCATGTGCATGTGTGTGCACCAGTAAACCCGAGTAAGACAGTGTGCGCACGTGTAAGCGTGTGTGCGTGCGTGTAGGCTTGAGTAAGCATATGTAAGGCTGTGTAAACAGTTGTAAGCGCATTTGTGCAGGTGTGCGGGCATTTTAACAAGAATAAGCAGGTTTTAGTCTATGTAAGCATGTGTGCGCGCGTGTTAGCTGCTGGGCGCGTGTTTGCGCTTGTGTGCGCAGCGCCCCCCCCTGAGGAAACAGTAAGGAAAAAGGAAGCACACCAAATAGTGGAAGTTACCAGGGAGTACTAGCAGAGCTAGCAGGTGAAAACAATCAGAATCAGGCAATTACCCAGGCAGAACACTAGTCCAGCCCAGCCCAGCACTTAGAACTCTGCAAACAACAGTCCATTATGTTTCTCTCAAGAGACAATGCAACACTGCAGTAAGCTAATAGAAGTGAAAACTGAAAAGGCTTCACTGAGACAAAAAATGTTAGGGGCTGCCATTGCTGTTATAAGGCGACATATGCAACATGCTGAGGGTGGTGATAATGCAAATGCTGCTGGACAACCCACAGTGAGGAGACGGAGAAGAGTGTACAGGCTCAGGGTTACCTACCAGGGGCTACATGAGTTGTAGATAGTGGAGCACTATAGAGTGGACAGAGACCTCTTGCAGCAAATTGTTGAGTTGTGCAGGCCACGCCTCACACACAGAACCAACAGAGGGGAACCCATCTCAGTGGAAACTAAGGTATGTGTTGGCCTAAGAATATTAGCAACAGGTACCATCCAGAGACCAACTGGTGATATGATGGGGATATCACAGGCATCACCATCCAGGGTACTGCACCAGTTCCTGGATGCCATGTCAGCACATGTCGGTGATCATGTATATTTCCCCAATTCCCGTGAGGTATTGGCCAGCAATATGCGTCTCTTCCAGCAAATAGCGGAATACCCTGAGGTAGTGGGTGCAATAGACTGCACGCACATATGCATCAAAGCACCAGCCTGTGAGCAGGGTAGGGTCTACTTCAACCACAAGGGCATCCCCTCCATCAACTTCCAGGTCATGTGTGATGCCCAGGGCATAATACTGAATGTGTGTGCTGGCTGCCCTGGAAGCTACCATGATTCCCATATCTGGCATCTGACACAGCTGTACCAGACATTTGCCAATGGGGACATCCCACATGGTCACCTAGTGGGGGATGCTGGCTATGCACTGGAGCCATGGCTGATGACACCCATCAGAAACGCACACACACCTGAACAGGAACGCCATAATGAGGCACACGCACAAACATGAAATGTAATTGAGCGTGTGTTTGGCTTCTGGTGCCTGGACACATCTGGTGGAACCTTGCAGTACTCACCAATTACATGTACCCAAATTGTCATGGTATGTGCTATGCTACATAATAAGATCCTGCGAAAACAGCTGCAGCAGGACCAGCATAGGCCTGGGCCAAACAGCCCCCCACCATTGCCAAGGCCATCACAGGCAGAGCATGACTCGGAGGAGGAACAACCTGAGCCTGCCCCAGTAGGCAGAAGGAGGCATGCCCAGTATGTTTTAGCCTTGGCAAAGAGGCAACACATAGCACATTCACTGGCTCAGTAGGAACTCTGGAAATGATACCTCTCTCTAACCCGCACATATAATAAAAGGGATGCCTACGTTGACACTACCTGCTTTCAAACATGTATAGGGAGTGTAGTACGTGCATCCGACATAGGCAGCCCTGCATCAACACCTGAGGCATGATTGCCATGTGTTAAGCAATATAAAGCAGTGCTAAACAGCATTTACCATCATGAAGTCAATGTAAACAAAATAGCACACACCAACTACTACAAATGGCTACAAATGTGTTCAATGTAGAGTAATATTGGCCACTGCCCAGCAATGATGGTTAATACTGAGCAATGCTGGATAAGCTGTTTCTAGGTAGTGCATAGCTGAACAAAAGCCAACATGCTCATATTTGCTCTACTGGCCCCTAAGCAGTCTGGTCTGCTCAGTATGAAAATATAAGCGGCAATGGGCCTAGAACCCAGGACACTGTGCACTATAGTCATAGTACTGAACCACTAAACCATGACAGTAGTGCAGTGGTTAACCTGTATGAAGAAATGTTGACAAGTCTATGCAAAGTATTTCACGGAAACCCTGCAGGCACAGCATAATCCCTGTCGAGTTATGACACAAAGGTTAGTCCTGCAGTAAGAATAGAACCTGACTTTCAACACACACAATACAAATGTTAATACTGGACATGTAGACATACATCAACAAATGTAGTGGACCTCAGACAGCAACATAATGAAAGATCACACTGGGCATGCTCACACACTTGAATACATGCAACAAATGTCAGGCAACAGAACACTGACAGTCTGAACTGGGCATCCTCACACACTTAGGCCATGTTGGAGTACAGCACTTGGCCACACATAGCAGGCAGTTGCATGTGTTAACCCAGGAACCTCTCACTACCCAGCAATCTGCCCTGTGCACACACTTATATGACAACAGACACGTATATAATATAGTGGAACCCTGCCATAAGCAAATATGTTCTGCAGATACCTAAGCGGTTCATATAAAGTGTGAAAGCAAAGATGATAAAAACCTGCAAACAGTATCAGCAATAAACATTGTGCATCATGAAAATTATCATAGGTTCAGAGGTTGATAACAAGGTACATGAATTGCATGCACTTCTGGATGTCCACTCCCCTGAGATTCTCTGTTTATCTGAAACCTGGTTAAAACTTAACACTAAAGACATTGAAGTGTTACCACCTGGGTACAACATACACAGGCTGGATCGTGCTTCGAGGAAGGGGGGTGGGGTAGCTGTACTCTATAAATCTGAGTTGAATGTCACCATAGATGTAATACAACCTCCTCAGATTAATAACTCTGAGATTCTTGCCACCAAATTGCAACTTAATAAAAATAAATGCATTAATATCATCTGTATGTACATTCCCCCAGGTAACAATATATCTACATTTGAAGATATCCTGCACTGGTTATCATGTTACTACCCCCAAGAAACCCTACTACTCGGAGACTTTAACATAGACTGGGGCACCTGTTCCTTAGAATCCCCAACCACCCATATTAACCTGCATGCATTTACACAAATCATATCCACCCCTACCAGGATAGGCAAACCCAACCAAAAAGAAAGTATACTTGACTGGGTACTCATAAACAGTCACCCCCAACTGTACACCTCTGGTACCCTCCTTAATGGCCTACGCGATCACCTTCTCACATATGTAATTAAGCACAAACCATTAATTCCCAACAACCCTTACTCAGAAAGGTTAGAAACAATAAAAACTTTGACCCTGCCAAATTCCAACAAGAACTAAACTCATGTAATTGGTCTATTCTAAAACACCTCCCCTTAGAGGAATCAGTAGCATACTTTAACAACAAATTCCTTGAGATCCGTGATTTGCATGCACCTGTTCGTTCAAAGAGAACCAAGGTAAAAACTGCACCATGGCTTTCTATAGCATCTAAACTCAAAATTACCCTTAGAAACAAAGCATGGGCTTTATGGCGTTCTTCTAAAGACCCTCAAGATCACACTAAATACAGGCAATCCAGGAACGAAACCAAAAAATCAATTTTACAAGACAAAAAAACAATACTATGGTAATTTACAGACAGTAAATCAAAATAACCCTCAGATGTTTTGGGCAGGTTTAAATAATCTACTACATCCTGGACTCCACGTGGGCCAGCAGAGTAATCCAGGCTGCAGAGAGCTGAATAAGCGACTATTCTTGATACTAAGTATATTTTTTGTTGCTTTCCACATCTGAATACCTAGCAACTGTATTTCGCCTGCCTTTCTGTTACATTGAAGCTGTTTTTACTGCATTTAACTTAATATTGCACTTGGAATCCTTGTTTGTTACTATTTGACTGTATTTGTAGCAAATTCTTCTGTGTAAGCTGTAGTAGCTGATTCATAGCATTTATAAGTGTTTGCTGTACCTGTTTCTGCCTGTTTTGTGAAAAAAAAGAAAAACAAGAAAAAATATCTCTTGTTTTTCCTGCTTTACTAGTTTAGTCCAGTTTCAGAGTTGCTGATTCCTGGGCTTTGGTTGTAGTTCCTGTGTACTGTTTCCTTGCCTTATTTGGGGAACGGAAGCTACCTTGCTTTCCTGCTTTACTAGTTTAGTCCAGTTTCAGAGTTGCTGATTCCTGGGCTTTGGTTGTAGTTCCTGTGTACTGTTTCCTTGCCTTATTTGGGGGAAGGGAAGCTACCTTGCTTACCAGTGGGAGTGGGAAGCATTGAGCTGCCTTTTGTCCAGTTTTGTGAGGTTTCAGCCAGTAACTAGTAGTTTATTGGTCGTTTTGGGCCAGTTTCTAGCTTTTCCAGGCCCCTGGTATAAAACTTTCAGCTTGTACCTACTCAGCACAGACTCCACGTGGGCCAGCAGAGTAATCCAGGCTGCAGAGAGCTGAATAAGCGACTTTTCTTGATACTAAGTATATTTTTGTTGCTTTCCACATCTGAATACCTAGCAACTGTATTTCGCCTGCCTTTCTGTTACATTGAAGCTGTTTTACTGCATTTAACTTAATATTGCACTTGGAATCCTTGTTTGTTACTATTTGACTGTATTTGTAGCAAATTCTTCTGTGTAAGCTGTAGTAGCTGATTCATAGCATTTATAAGTGTTTGCTGTACCTGTTTCTGCCTGTTTTGTGAAAAAAAAAAAAAAAAAAAATATCTCTTGTTTTTCCTGCTTTACTAGTTTAGTCCAGTTTCAGAGTTGCTGATTCCTGGGCTTTGGTTGTAGTTCCTGTGTACTGTTTCCTTGCCTTATTTGGGGAAGGAAGCTACCTTGCTTTCCTGCTTTACTAGTTTAGTCCAGTTTCAGAGTTGCTGATTCCTGGGCTTTGGTTGTAGTTCCTGTGTACTGTTTCCTTGCCTTATTTGGGGGAAGGGAAGCTACCTTGCTTACCAGTGGGAGTGGGAAGCATTGAGCTGCCTTTTGTCCAGTTTTGTGAGGTTTTAGCCAGTAACTAGTAGTTTATTGGTCGTTTTGGGCCAGTTTCTAGCTTTTTCCAGCCCCCTGGTATAAAACTTTCAGCTTGTACCTACTCAGCACAGACTCCACGTGGGCCAGCAGAGTAATCCAGGCTGCAGAGAGCTTTATAAGTGACTTTTCTTGATACTAAGTATATTTTTTGCTGCTTTCCACATCTGAATACCTAGCAACTGTATTTCGCCTGCCTTTCTGTTACATTGAAGCTGTTTTTACTGCATTTAACTTAATATTGCACTTGGAATCCTTGTTTGTTACTATTTGACTGTATTTGTAGCAAATTCTTCTGTGTAAGCTGTAGTAGCTGATTCATAGCATTTATAAGTGTTTGCTGTACCTGTTTCTGCCTGTTTTGTGAAAAAAAGAAAAAGAAAAAAATATCTCTTGTTTTTCCTGCTTTACTAGTTTAGTCCAGTTTCAGAGTTGCTGATTCCTGGGCTTTGGTTGTAGTTCCTGTGTACTGTTTCCTTGCCTTATTTGGGGAAGGAAGCTACCTTGCTTTCCTGCTTTACTAGTTTAGTCCAGTTTCAGAGTTGCTGATTCCTGGGCTTTGGTTGTAGTTCCTGTGTACTGTTTCCTTGCCTTATTTGGGGGAAGGGAAGCTACCTTGCTTACCAGTGGGAGTGGGAAGCATTGTGCTGCCTTTTGTCCAGTTTTGTGAGGTTTCAGCCAGTAACTAGTAGTTTATTGGTCGTTTTGGGCCAGTTTCTAGCTTTTCCAGCCCCTGGTATAAAACGCTTAAACGTTAAGCGCGATTTAGAGCGATTTAGCTGAGCTGCCACTGTTGCACACTAGGGCAGCCGGTTAAGCAGGGTTAAACTATTCGGGCTACCTAAAGTCCACTCTTCAAATTTTCCCTTAAAACTACCTTCCTCGAACTATACTACTGATCAAATCAGCGTATCCTATAACTAAAAAGATCAACTCTACTTGACTCCAAGTAGACTATTCTCTATCTATTAAACCTAGCACTTGCTCCTACAGTACGTATTACCTTGATACGGCACTCTTGTCATAGTACCCCAAAGGCAACCCCCATTTCTCGGTCACCCACGCCCCCGGAATCTTTTTTAAAGTTTTTCGTCTACCCTTCTAGCATGTCGAGGATCAGTTGCTAGTGTCCTCTCCTGCTCAGCTGGTGAACCTAGAATATTGAGGCAATGTTTCAATTGCCTCATGTACCTGAACAACCCTTTCCTCCTCCCACAAAACACAAATACATGCGAGAGATGCAACTATACGGCCAAACTGGAGGCTGAGCTCTCTCAACATAGGACTGGTAAGACCAGTCAGGAGAAGAAGGTTACCACACACACTATAGACCCAGTCTCACATAGTACCATTACAACCTCAAATCATACACATAAACACACAAAGACATACTCGGAGGCTCTGATCAAAAATCTACCAAAACAGCAGAGGCCACCAAAGCAGACACCCAAACAACCACCACCTCAGAACACAACACCAAGAACACATAGACCTCACAGTCAGAGTGTCAAACAGTCACAGCCCTTAAGGCCAAACACAATGCCAGACACACTAGTCATTGGTGACTCCATAGTCAGACACACTGATGTCCCGCTCACCAGACTGAGTAAGGAGAAGGTCACAGTAAGCTGCCTGTCGGGCGCTAGAATCCGCCACATAACGCAAGCACTCAGGTCTCTCAACAGCAGGTACAAATATGACTCAGTCCTTGTCCACGCTGGTGTAAACGACCTGAGACGCACTCCTTGGACTACATGAAAAGAGACATTGAGGAGCTCTCTGATTATGTAGCCCAGGCAGGTATGACCCTGACCTTGAGCAGTATCCTACCTTCACCAAGGATGATGCCACAATACAGAGATAAGATGATCAGCTTTAACAATTGGCTTAAACACTGGTGTCATTCAAAGGGGATCCAGTATCTGTCTGCCTGGGATGACATGCTGGACAAGCCACGCTGCTTCAAGGGACGGCTTGCACCTGTCACCCTGGGATTCGGATATTGGCAAAGGCTCTTGCCACCCCTATAGTGCCTTTTTTAGGCATGGCTCATATTCTTAACCTACCTCCCAAGATCACAAAAAGGAAAAAACTAAGGGTAATGCTGCTCAATGCCAGAAGTCTAAATCTCAAAATGCACGCACTCGAGGCCCTTCTCAGTATGGAGAACATCGATGTCTGTGCTGTGACAGAAACCTGGTTCAAGGCTCCTGAGAGCACCCCAGCTATCAGGTTTTACCTCATATCATGCTTTCCGCCCCAAAATCCGGACAATACCAAGAAAGGAGGGTATCCATATTCATCAAGGACACCCACACCTCAAGACTGGTGGCAACGCACGATGCATCGGAGACCATCCAGGTGCAATTAACCATAGGCAAGATTGCTCTGCAAATTGTAGCATGTTACAGGCCACCCTCACAAACTCAGGAAACTCACATGGCCTTCCTGAAAACACTAGAGGGGATAAATGTATCACCAAACACCATCATACTAGGTGACTTCAATTACCCTAATATAGACTGGGAACACTACTCAAGCCCAAACACCCTAGCCCAAAAGTTCCTGGAATTCATAAACTCAAATGCCATGGAACAACTAGTCACCATCCCCACAAGAGGAGATAACATACTTGATCTCATCATCACGAACATGGAAGCACAATGTTCAACACCGAAGTATACCCTCACTGGTGAGATCAGATCACAAACTAATCTCGCTGGAGGTCCTCATCCCACCCACCTGAAATAAAAAGACCACAGTAAAGAACTTCTCAAAAGCCGACTTCACACTTCTAAAGACTAGTGTGGTCTCCTTTCAAGCCCCGAGCCGGGGAAAACAATACTCAAGCCGCTGAATCACTTACAAACGCCTTCTACCAGCACCTGCAGGACTGCATGGATAAGGCAATCCCAAGCAAAACAAAGACTCTTTGTACCAAAGGCAAGCGTCCAGTCTGGTGGACCCCAGCCATAAACAAACTCTACAACAAAAGGAGGAAGCTACTACAAGATAGAGCAAAATCCTTAAAAGGTAAGACACCCTTGATCACTATAAGTAAAAACTAAGAGCTCTCATAAAATCATCCAAAGCAAATTTCGAGAGAAAAATAGCTAAAGACTCAAAAGACAATCATAAGGCCTTCTTTAGCTATGTTAGAAACCTAGGAGGAAACTCCCAGATATGCTCAGAACTAGTTCAAAATGATGTGAAGATTACTGATCCTACAGACATTGCCAACATACTGGCTGACAGGTTCAGTGCAAACTTCTCCCCTCCCCCAAAAGGAGAGATATCTATACCAAATGAGTGCAGCCCCCAAACATCTCCAGCCCAAGTGAGAACTGCTCTCTCCAAAGCAAAAACACAGCATCCATGGGACCCGATGGTGTCCCCGGCTGTGTGCTCCACGAACTCAATGAGGAATTAAACCCACAGCTAGGACAGCTGTTTAATCAAAGTCTTACCTCTGGATACGCACCCAGGAGTGCGCACTGCAACTGTGGTCCCACTTCACAAAGGCGGTGCCTCCACAGACCCTGGAAATTACCGTCCCATTAGCTTGACAAGCCTTATCTGCAAAGCCATGGAGAGGATCATAATGGACCTCATAAATAAAGACATAGGGAATTTGCAGACTTTGGATCCAACCCAGTTTGGCTTTGTCAAAGGCAGATCATGCCTTTTAAACTTGGTTGACTTTTTGAAACAGTCACCAAAGCCATTGATGAGGAAAGGCAGTCCATACAGCCTACCTCGATCTGGCTAAGGCCTTCGATACAATACCCCACTCGGGTATCATTGAAAAACTCATCAGCTTAAATGTTAACCCATACATCACAAGATGGGTTGCAAACTGGCTAAGTGACAGAACCCACAGGGTCAGAGTTGCTGGCCATGTCAGACTCAAAGCCTGTCACAAGTGGTGTCCCACAGGGCTCAGTCCTGGGCCCACTCTTGTTTGGCATCTACTTTTCAAGTACAAGCAAACACAGGAGGGTTATGGCTGACAAAGTTTGAAGATGACTGCAAACTGAAACCATAGTAGAAAACACATCTGACACAGATATCCTTCAGAAGGGTCTCACAGAAACGGATAACTGGTGCCAGAGCCACGGCCTAAAGTTAAATGCCAAAAAATGCATAGTCATACCCTTCGGGAAAAACAAGGTTACCCCTAGCTACCAAATAGGTGGCAATCCACTGAGCACAGAAGAAGTTATCAGGGACCTGGGGACCCAGGTTCATAGTAGTCTGTCATTCGACACCCATGTAGCTAAAGTAGTTAGGAAGTCCTTCTACATTGCCCACCTTATCATGAAAGGATTCTCATTTAGATCAAGGGAGGTCATAGTCTCCCTTTACTCATCACTCATCAGACCAATGATTGAGTACAATGCCCCATTCGGAATGTATCTGACCCGACACTTGCAGCAGCTGGAGAGGCCACAAAAGTTCCTCACCAAAAGGATAAAGGGTCTCAAAAATCTGTCCTATGCTGCCCGACTGAAAGAACTCCAGCTCTATTCAGTCGCTTGCTCAGAGGTGACCTTTGCCTAACATACAAGGCCATGTCTAACCCAGATTTGATGAATATGCTTCACCTCAAAAAATCTAGATCCATCAGAGCCACAAGGGCTGGAGACTTAAACCTCGACACGGCTATTAATAGGACGTGCTGGAGAGATAGATTCATCACCCAAAGACTCCCTATGCTGTGGAACAAAATCCCGGTACATGTGAGGCAGAGCACCTCGCTGGCCTTGTTCAAGAGAAATCTTGACCAATGGATGGGAGATCGCAGATATACCCCAGGAATTACCTCAGTGTCACTGCTCGACAGAGGCACAGCAAAATAATGGGTATAGTTCCCCATACTAAAGGGGTGGCGTAAGCCACAAAACAATGGGCTAGGCTTATAATTGCCCTCGGGCAGATAGCCTAGTATGAACCTATGAACCTATGAACCTATGAACCTATAAACTTCAACCCCAATCCCTGCTGCTACTATTGATAAAACCCCTGAAGATGTTTCTGATAGTTTTAACCAATTCTTTACTGAGACAATTCAAGCCCTAGCTAGCCAACTACGTCCTAGCTCCCCTGGTCCTGAAAGCAGCACCCCTAGAAAACTACTTGTGTTCAGCTTCCAACCATTCGCCACTTCACTTATCCATACCTTGATCAAAAAATTAAAACCCACTAAACTTTCTGCTGATCAACTCCTGCGGTACCTACAAAAATCAGCTGATGCTATTGCTTAACCCGTCTCAATACTAATCAATCGAACCATAGTAGAAGCTAAAATTCCCACCATCTGGAACATATCCTATGTAATCCCACTTCACAAAGGAGACAGCTCTACTGAATTATCCAATCATAGGCCAATAGCTATACTCTCTCCACTTGCAAAGATTATGGAAAAATTTATTCATAGACAACTCATGCACCACCTAATCCAAAATCGCCTTATGGCAGACACTCAGCATGGCTTCCGTCCTCATCACAGCACTACTTCAGCCCTCCTAGCCTTTACTAACACCATAAACCATAATCGCAACAATAATTATATATCCTCAGCCCTCTTTTTGGATCTTTCCAAGGCATTCGATATGGTTGATCACCAACTTTTAATCCACATCCTGCAAACATTCTGTCTAGATACTGGAGCCCTCCAGTGGTTTCAATCCTACCTGAATGGTCGACAGCAGGCTGTCCTCTGGCAGAACAAACTCTCTAACCTTCTACCTAACACCCTCAGAGTACCACAAGGCTCTATACTAGGGCCCTTGCTGTTCTCCATCTTCATTAACGACCTTTATACTGTCATCCCAAAAGTCAGCTGTATCCAATATGCTGATGACTCTACTCTGATTTGCTCAGCCACATCTCCAGTAGAGTTATGGTCAGCTACCCAGACCACCTTTAATACAATAGAAAACTGGCTTTCTGAACATCGTCTGATCCTAAATCCCAAAAAAACTAAAATGCTGTTATTTTCACTAACACGTAGGTCTACCCCTTTCACCTTTACCATAAAATTATATGATGGCACAATAATCTCCACTGACTCATCTACAAAACTATTAGATGTCATCATAGACAATAATCTCAAATTTGACCTACATGTTAACCAAACTATCAAAACCATCAATAAAAAACTAGGGACACTTTACAGAATAAAATCCTTCCTAACCCCTCCAGCTAAAATTGCCATAGCTCGCTCTCACCTTCTTTCAACCCTTCTGTATGCATCCCCTCTACTCTCGAATTTGAACAAGACTGTCCTTAACAAACCCTCAATTTGCTACAACCACATTGCCAGGTTTGCCACTGGGCTGCCTTTTAGGACACATCATTGCATCAATCTAAATCAGCTTGGTTGGCTTGAACGACCTAGCCTAATCCAGTATAACCAACTGATTATGGCCTATAAAATCCTCTATAATCCGGACAATACTCCTGCACTTAAAAATATTATCACCCCCTATAACAATCCTAGACCGCTTCAATCCTCTAACAAACTACTATATCAGACTAGAAAAATTAATAACACAACCGGTGACTCTCTCTTTGCAAACTCTGTAAGTAGATCCTGGACCTCTCTTCCAGCTGATATTACCTTAATTTCCACCTTAGGTCAATTTAAAACTAGACTCAAACAACATTTGTCACTTAACTGGCTAAGTCAATGTATCAAGCCTGGCTAACTCGAATGTGTAAAAATCTGTTAACCAGTTTACTGTGTAATTTAAGTTAATCCTGACTTGTGCTCAGGACTATCTGTAACCTGTGGAACTTGTTTAACTTGCTTACTTATGTAATCTCTGTAAATAGTCTGTTTGTAATATGTAATGCTGGTATTATGTAATGCTGTATCTGCTTACCCTTGGAGCTTTTCTCCCCGTGCCTCCGCTGAAAATGGTCATTCATCCAGTCGGACTATCCTGGTCAACAAATGTAAAATAAATAAAATAAAATAAAAATTGATACTAGGCTATCTGCCCTAGGGCATGTACAAGCATAGCCAGAGTGTGTTTGGCTTCTGTAACTCAGTCAGATCAGAACACTGTGCCTGTGAATAGTAGGTCACACAAGATAGCCCATTTACGTTCAGTGTATTGTGCCTCTGTCTAGCATGGACCCAGAAGATATCCCATGGGTTAACATGCGATCACCCATCCACTTGTCAAGATGTCACCTGTACGTGGTCAGTGGGTGGCTCCGCCTATGCAAAACCGGGACTACACTCCAGAGTGAGTGGAGGCTGTCTGACAATAATCTGTCCCCCAAGCATGTCCTTTTAACATCAGTGCTGAGGTATATGTCCCTGGAGTGTGTAGCACCAAGGGAGTCGGATATCCTGAGGTGGAGCATGTCCAGTAAGTCTGGGTCAGATATTGCCTTCAACTACAGGCACACACTACATCTGTGTACATGGTAAGTGACAGAGTAGAGCTGGAGTTACTGTATCGGAACTGTGCAGGGCATCTGTGTGAGTCCCTACATCTGCTCGATGAGTAACATTTGTGGCCATTACAGTTGCTGCAGGTGTCAGGTAAGGTACATCCCAAATGTGGCATAGTAACCAAGCATGGTTGTGAAGAGTATAGGGACACAATGACCACACGTGATCAACATGTGAAACCATGTCGGATATGGTGGGCTATGTAGAAGTACTGTCTAACCACTATGGCAATAACATTGTCAAAGGTGAGTGTACGAACAAGTTGTGTCCCCAAACTCGTAACAACTACTACTGTATGTAATGGATTACAACCTATGTGGTAATGTGTGGGCATCTTGTCATCCTCAAAGGGGATGACTATGCAACTAATGGCATGCAGCCATGGGCCATGGCTCAGGCACCAGTCAAACTATCTCTGTGAGACCCTGTATGAGTATGCATTTGCCAGCAGGAGAGCTGATTATGGCACCCAGTTTGCAGTCATGTGTGAACATGGGCAGCCATATCCTTCCTGTGATAGCCTGTACATCACACAAATATATACTGAACAAGAGAGGTCCCAGGACTGAGCCTTGTGGGATACCATGTGTAACTGGTGTATAGTCAGACATGGCACCTGCAACACTGAGCATGTGGGTGCTTTCCCTGATCCAGGTAGCAATCCATCGTGTCAGATATGTGTCGATATTGATGCTGGTGAGCCTATGCATAATGGCCGAGTGGGGTATTGTGTTGAAGGGTTGTGCAAGGTCCAGGCAGGCTGTGTGGACAACCATAAAGTAAACAATGATTCTAAATGTGGGATGTCTTTAACTTTTTAGCACTTTGTATGTGTTTTTAATTACAACTGTTCGGTAACAGGAAACAGGAATATGTCATTTCCTGATGTAGTATTTTTAAAGTGAGTGTTTTTTGTCTAACTTGTTTCTCTGAAGAAGCTGCAGTGGTCTGTGGCAGCTCTTTTGGTTTGTTCAAAATAAAAGCGTTAAGAAGCTTTTTGACTCGGAGGCGTTTCTGTCTGCAAACAAGGTTCCTCATTGTTTACTTTTTGGTCTGACTGGTTTCAAAGCAGTTTTTGTGTGGACAACCATCCCAACACTGATGGACCTGGTAACTGTTGAAAGAATATGAACAGGTCCAACAGGCAAGATCTGCCCACAACAATGCTGTAATGTGTAGGACCCAGTGTCTGTAGGTTTCCCATGTCTAAGTGCATGAGTCCCATTACAATACACTCCGTAGCTTTGCAGAAAATTCTAGTTAGCCTTTTAGGCCAATATTGTCTGTGGTCTGTTGTGGCAGTATTCAGTGGAGTGGGACCACTATCGCTGTACGCCATTCCGTGGGTACATATCCTGCAGTAACTCATATCGAACAGTGATGTAATGTGAGTGTTACGTCTGTCATGAAGCTGTGTATGACACAGGCCGGGACACCATCTGGTCCCATTGATGCTGTGTTGTCCGCTGTGGGGAGGGCAGCACTCACCTGTTTACTCGTGATATCTGGGAGGTTACACTATGTTGGTATGGACAGTACTACCTTAGGGGGGATGGGGGGATACATCTGCACTGAACCTGTTTGCCAGGATGATGGCAATGTCAGTGAGTTCAGGGTATGTTTAGTCAGCATGCAGTAACACACAGCATATCAGTGAGTGCCCAGCCAGGTACCTGAATTAACTGAAGAAGGCCTTGTAAGTGTCCGACGTGTCTGGTGCAATTGTCCGTTAGAAGCGTGCCTGACATAAATACCCGAGTGATTGTAGCAGTCTGCTAGTACAGATCACAAATGCCTTCCCTGTCTGGGATTGTGCTCTATCAAGTCGTAGCTTCCTCCATTTGTTGTAAAGCGTATTAATGGCTGGGGTCTACCAGACAGGTCCACTGCCATTGGAGGAGTGAGTCCAGTTGTTATTTTGGATGTAACAATCCATGCGGTCCACTAGGTGTCCATAGAATTTGTTTGTAAAGGATTCAGCAGTCTGAGCCATACTTACCACTGACCCAGGGTCTCTGAAGGATACCACCGTGGTTTGGAGGAGTGTGACGTTTGCTTTTGGGAAGTTCACCAAGATTACCCAGGATGGGTGTGGGGACAGGATATGGATATCCAATGAGATAAAGTATGTTCTGCCCTTACCAATGAGGGATATATCGCAGGTGTGGAACATAGAGTCCCCATGACAGTGCTGATCATGTCCAATATGTTGTCCCCTCTTGTGGGTTTGGTGATCGGTTGTGCCATAGCATATGAGTTTAGAAATAGTAGCAACTGTTGGGTGAGGGTGTTGGGGCCTGATTACTATCCACAGTCAATGTGTGGGTATTTGACATCACCCAATATAATGGTGTTTGGGGAGACCTTCATATTGTCCAGTGTTCCCAGGAAAGCTGAGTGAGGTTGCTGAGTTGGGGAGTGTGGTCTGTAGCAGGCAACAAACCAAAAGGCAGGTTTGCACAATGTTAGGTGCATATGTATGGTCCGTGATGCATTGTGCAGTGCTACCAACCCAGAGGTATGTGTATCTGTGATGTATATGGATACTCCCCCTATTTGTGTTGGCCATTCTGAGTTATGTGGTCAGAAAGCATGGTACAAAATACAACCTGGTAGTGCTGGTGTGCATGTGGGAGCCTGAACCATGTGTCTGTCAGTGCACAGATATTGCTATCCTCCATACTGAGGAGATTCCTGAGTGGGCGCAATTTGAAGGTAATACATCTGGTGTTGAGCAGCATTACCCTCAGTGTCGTGTACTCTGTAATGTCTATGGAGGTGGTTCTGTCCTTTGAGCCCCACTTAAATAAGGCAGTATGGTGGCAGCAAGTGCCCTAGCCAGTATTCAAAAGTCCAAGGGTGACAGGTGCAAGCTGTTCATAGGGAAGCTACATGGCATGTCGAGCATGTCACCCCAGGGTGACAGACACTGTATCCCCTTTGAATAACACCAATATGTTAGCCAACTGTTAAACGTGATCAGTGTGTTGGTATACTGTGACATCATACTTGGTGAGTGTAAGATGCTAGACAAGGTCAGGGTAATACTGGGCTGGGCTACATGATCACAGAGTTCCTCTATGTTTCATGTCATGTGGTCCAGGGAGGAACGTCTGAGGTTGTATGCACCAGCATGGACAATGATGGAGCCAGACCTGGACTTGCTTTGGAGTGACCTGAGTGCATGTGTTATGTGGCGGATGCTGGCACCTGAGAGACAGCTCAAAGTGACTATTCCCTTGTTTGGCCTGGTGAGTGGGACGGCAGTGTGTTTGACATTAAGTGTCACCTATAACAAGTGCATCAGGTGTGTTGTTTAACACAAAGGGCAGTGAGTGTGTGGCACACTGACATTGTGATCTGTGTGACATGTGGACATTGTAGTGGGGTAGCAGTTGTATGTGTGTCTGCTTTGGAGGTCTCTGCTGCTTAGGTAGAGTGTATGTAGAGCCTCCGAATATGTATATGTGTGATAATGTGGTTTGTTTGCTGTCACTATCAGTGTATTTGAGACTGATATGTGGTGTGTGTGGTCACCCTCACCACCTGATAGACTATGCCAGTCATGGGTCGAGATAGCTCAGCGTCCTATATGTCAATATTGTTACATCTCCCACATATATGTGAGTGTGATGTGAGGAGAAGAGGGTTGTCTGTTTACATGAGGCAGATGTGACATTGTGTCATAACCACAATATTGACTAGCTGGACTGGAGAGTACACATGAAACCGACCCCTGGACATGCCAGTGTATTATTATGATGACACACTCTGTAGCCTGATCACAAAGGATCAGTAGAGTGTTAAGTGTGTAAAAGAGTATAACCAGGATTAGTGCTCAGGTTTGTCGTTGTTTTGTAAAGAGTAGCTGAGAAGGATTCCAGACTGAGAATCATGACATGTCCTTCTGCTATGTAATAAATAGTAATGTACACGCATATATGTGCTGAGTCAGGGACAACTGTACCCTACTGACATTGCCGACATCCTGTCAGACAGGCCCATGTATACATACCCACCTCCCACTGACGATATTCCCTGACATCATACCAGGAGTTATCATATGTAGAATGGCTGAACAGCTCCCGCCAAAGCCAAAAGCATGGCAGCATTTGGATTACATTGTTTCCCAATATATGTCATGCATGCACTACAGAACAAACAGACCCTGCGCCTGAACAGTCTGTTGAGCCTCACCCACTCCACAGGACCTGGAACTGTCGAATGTGTTACAGCAACATATGGCACTCCCCACATGTGTGGGTGCATAACACACCATGGGAAGTATAGTCCAATAAGCCTATAAAGTCTGATCTGCAAGGCCATGGAGTGCATCATGGCAGAAGTCATAAACAGAGCTATTGGAAACCGACAAACACACAACCCTACCAACTGTGGTATGTTCATGTGCAGATCATGGCTCCCAAGCATGCCACACCATCTGCAAGGCAGCCACCCAGGACATACATCACGGAAGAGAGCTACACATGTCCCACATAGACTTTGAACAGTTCTTCATCAACATCACAGACACATGTCGTATCCACAAAACCAACAATCTGTGCATAGATGTGTGTTGACATATGAAGGTATGTCAATGTGTCCACAGATAGATCACACAAGATGAGACTCATGGGGTCCTGTACAAGCTGTTGATACCTGCTGACCTACATGCATCATTCCTGGGATTGCATAAAAATGTGTACACACATTACCATGTCCAGTCTGATGATGTCATCATCCTACAAATATACCAGGAGAACCGAATCCGCCCAGTAAAGCAAATAGCATGCCGTGTTAATGCGTATCTCTCTAGTATCATAACATAGTTAGGTAGGGGCTTGAGTCTTGCAAACACTGTGTGTGTGTGTGTGTGGGGGGGGGTGTATGTGTGTGATTTCCTTTGAGAGGGGTAGCCTTTTTGGAGACTGGGAAAACACATTAAAAGAGGTACATCCCTCTTTGGAAAGTCTGATGATGTCAGCATCCTACAAATATTCAAGGAGATCAGAAACCACCCAGTAGTGCATATAGCGCACCATGTTAATGGTTGTCCCTCTAGTGTCATAACATAGTTAGGTAGGGGTTTGAGTCCTGCAAACGCCAAGTGTATGTGTGTGATTTCCTTTGAATGGATTAGCCTTTTTGGAGACTGGGAAAACACATTAAGAGAGGTACATCCCTCTTTGGAAAGTTCGATGATGTCAGCATCCTACAAATGTTCAAGGAGAAGAGAAGCCAGCCAGTATTACATATAGCGCGCCGTGTTAATGCGTATCTCTCTAATATCATAGCATAGTTAGGTAGGGGTTTGAGTCCTACAAATGCTGAGTGTGCGTGCCACAGGTTGTCAAATAAATTTGTGTATGTGTAACCTCAATCAATACATAGGTGTGAAGCCTGCATACTACATGAATACATTTTTAACCTTCAACAGATTGTGTCGCTGCTTCTCTGATCATAGGTCACATATGTATGTATGCGTCAAGCCTGGCCAAATGTAGTGATCCGTGGCCAAGGACATCTCTGCCACACACACCCATGACACGCACTATAGAGTACTGTGAGTGAGGGTAATTGCCGGGGTATATGTCAGACATGTTCATACACAACAACGACTGGCAATAATGGACATTCATTATAGGTGTACACCAGCCCTGTAGATATGCATGCAGGCCCCTAATGTGTTATGTGAAACACAGAGGGACCCTACAATACCTATGGATATGTGGATACCAAGGGATAGATGACATAACACATGTCTGTACACATTGGTACCCAGCATACATATTCAGTGCTACCACCTATGTGGTACTGTCGGGATAGTATGTATAGTAAATGTGGATGACTATGCCATAGACGGCTTACTGCTATACAGCATGTATTGGACAACAGGTATCTGTCTGTATGATACCCTTGTGTAGGATATGCGTCCCATCCAGGGAATGCAGTGTAGGCCAATGCATGCATTTCCAGATGTGGATGGACATATCCCTAGTGTGTTTGCATGTACCTAAGAGGGCTATATGCCAAACAGGTGTGGTCCCAGGAATGTTTGGCGGTCAATACCATTGGTTACTGTTATAGTATAGTACTGGAGGGATCCAACTGTTACTGAGTTCCCTACAACTGTGAGTCATTTGTCAGGACATCATCTAATGATTAGTTATAGTCATGCCGTTGAGGTGCTGTATACTACCAGACTGCAGATCATTGACAGATATCAATAGTATCACCCACAGCATAGTGCCAACCCATGTCATACACACATGTGTACCCATGTTAGTACATATCTGTAGTAGAATGTATACTGGCCATCGAAAGATACCATGAGATGGTAACAATGTGTAGAACAGGGTATGTCGAACATCCCATGTGTCCACTGTCTGCACGTACATGCAGACAGTGTGCACACACCATGTTCACAGATGTGCACCCGCTAAATTTTAATGCACACATCACACACATGCTGTCCACTCACTAACACATGCTGGCAACACTGTACACTTCAGCCAAGTGGCACATGGGTGGACAATACATACTCAGACCTAACACTGGTGTAAACACTGCTACATTGACTATCACAGCTGTGATGCATAATGCCTGCTCAGATATACCTACAAGGATATCATTACACTTTCCTGTTGGCAACTTGCTACTATTGCTACACTGCTATAATGTCACCCTGTGCATCAGGACCATGTTAGCCTGTTCCTGCGTCAATGTTACAGATGACAGGAGGTGGCACAGGTGTCATCATATGCACAGGGTGTGTTGTAGGTTTGCCAGAGCCTGACATTGACCCATCTAATCGGCATGTCTCTGTGGTTATAAACCTGACTGCCACTAGGTGGCACCCGCCTATCTGCTCCTTTCTTGTAGCTCCACATCCTCATAAGGCTGTCTTCTTTTTAAACTCCTTTTTAGCACTCTTACAATTGACCCTACATATTACCTGTTCTGCTATACTTTCCCACCTTCTGCCTTTACAAATCACTTATACTACTTCCTACTCTTCTACACAGATCACAAACCTACTTACCCCTGCAGCCACTCCTCCACAATCAGAATTCCACTGATTGTTCACCTCGACTGTCTAACTCAACTGTCTCAACCAGCTCCCTACCCCCAATTCCCACCCACCCCCAGGGGTCCTCAATATATTCTCACCCCAAGTTTACCTATGCCAATCAAATAATTCTCCTTATTACCACTCCCCACCAAACTTATTCACTTACCTCTCCTAGCTATATCACATATCTACCCCACCCTTACAGTTTCAACTACCCAGCTGCTATTACTACATACCCCTATCTATCTTCACATCTTATACCAAGACCATGGCCAATGTTTCCTACCTAACTCAACTAAAATTCATAGCCTTTGTTTCACTCCTACCACCTCTAATAACTATCTACACATTAACCTCTTATGAACAACCACTCCACACAAACCTTCTACTGCCCTCCAAGCTCACTTCCACACCACTACTACCTATCTCTCTTTACAGCTTTAACACCACAATTTGTCCCTGCTACCTTCAAGCCAAATATCACAGACTAACCCATATAAAATATATCACTCTCCATGCAAGAAAAACACTTTTTTATTTCCTTAAAGTTAATAATCCCACATATAAAATACTCCACCTAGCCCTACTAGATGGAGACATTCATCCTAATCCTGGCCCAAACAATATTCCTGATACTGTACAAATCACCTCTAACTTAACTCTTGCATATACACCTAATAAGCCTCCAAACTCTCTTTCAATAGCACATCTTAACATTTGAAGCATTAAAAACAAGACTGCCCATCTTCATGCCCTACTAGAATTCTATCAATTTGATTTCCTATGTCTATCAGAAACATGGCTAAAACCATCCATTAATGACAATGAACTTACCCCACCTGCCTACAGTATCCTAAGAATGGACCGTATTAACAAAAAGGGAGGGGGTGTTGCAGTCCTCTATAAAAATAATCTACAAGTCACTACATCTAATATAAATCTACCTATATTTAATAACACTGAAATCCTTGTCACTAAACTTCAAATCAACAAATTCAAATCCATTAACATCGCTTGTATTTACCTTCCCCCTGGTAATAACATTAATACCCTTGAAAGCATTCTTAACTGGATATCTATCAATCGTCCACAAGAAACTTTAATACTTGGGGACATTAACATCGATTGGTAGTCGTGCAGTACCCCTCATTCCAACACCCACATTAATCTTTATGGCTTCTCACAAGTCATTACCTCCCCTACAAGAATTAATAAAACCAACAACAAAGAAAGTACATTAGATTGGATTCTTACAAACTCTCCACATCTCACATGCAAAGCAGGAACCCTCCCTGATGATCTAAGTGATCACTTACTCACTTATATCATCAGACACAAAACTAACATACCTAACCCTACTACTTATCGTACAATCCGGACTAAAAAATTCTTCAACCCTGAACTTTTCCAGCTAGAACTCAAACACTGTGATTGGTCACCACTAAAAACACTCCCCCTAGATATAGCTGTTGACTACTTTAATTCCACATTCTTATCCATCCTTGACCAACATGCCTCTGTACGCTCTATTAGAAGTAACACTAAACCTGCCCCATGGTTCACCAAAGCAACTAGACAGACAATTCTCCTCAGAAACAAATCTTGGTCAAAATGGCACACTACTAGGAATTCAACAGACCACCAAACCTTTAGACAACTTAGAAATACTACTAAAAAATCTATCCTGCTAGATAAAAAAAAAACTTTTATATCCAACTACAACAAACTAACCAAAGAAATCCACAAAAATTTTGGTCCAGCATCAACAAACTCCTACACGCAGGCCAAACTATTACACCTATCCCACAAGGCTTTA
Organism: Protopterus annectens; assembly: GCF_019279795.1. Classification (NCBI taxonomy): domain Eukaryota; kingdom Metazoa; phylum Chordata; order Ceratodontiformes; family Protopteridae; genus Protopterus; species Protopterus annectens. The sequence goes on along the minus strand of NC_056735.1, from coordinate 816,571,531 downwards.
ACCAAGATAATCCAGCACAAACTGCCAATGCCTTTAATTCTTTCTTTACAGATACCATTCAAACACTAGCTAAGCAATTATCTCCAACTTCCCCTAATCTAGCCACCTCTCCAACTTACCCTATTCCATTATTTCAGCTAAAACCTGTTCCTACATCCTTCATTTGTTCTCTTCTAGAAAAACTGAAACCTACTACCCCCTCTGCTGACCATCTACCTGCTGAATACCTGCAAAAAGGTGCCAAAGCCATAGCCCTCCCCATTTCCATACTTATAAACAGAACTATAACCGAAGGAAATATCCCATCTATCTGAAAAATCTCACACATCATCCCCTTACATAAAGGTGGTAACTCCATTGACATTTCAAACTATAGACCAATAGCCTTACTCTCTCCACTGGCAAAATAATGTAAAAATGTGTCCATAAGCAACTACTCACCCATCTAATTGAAAATAACTTACTTGCCAACTGTCAACATGGATTTGGACCTAACCACAGCACTACCACAGCCCTACTCTCCTTCACAGATTGTATAAATTCTAACCGTAATAACAATACTCTTTCCTCTTCTATCTTCATTGACTTATCTAAGGCTTTTTATATGGTTAACCTCCAGCTCCTTATTGAAATACTTAAATCTCTTTCTCTTGACACTCTAGCATTACAATGGTTCAAATCCTACTTAGAGAATAGACAACAAGCAGTACTATGGGAAAGCAACCTATCTTCTCACCTCCCTATTTCACTTGGTGTCCCCCAGGGCTCCATTTTAGGCCCATTGTTATTTTCCATTTTCATTAATGACCTCCACCTAGCAATTCCACATGCAACCTGCATTCAGTATGCAGATGACTCCACTATTATTTGCTCAGCTAATACTCCTATCGAGCTACAATCCCTTACATAAAATGCATTTAATACAGTTGAACAATGGTTTTTAAACCATTGCCTTCTACTTAACCCTAAAAAAACTAAACTTCTACTTTTTACTCCTACTCATAGGTCTGCCCCTCTTCACTTCACTCTTACATCCAACAATGGGACTCTCATATCTCCTGACACAACCACCAAACTTCTTGGAATAACCGTAGATAATAATCTAAACTTTGACACTCATACTAGCATCACTATAAAAACAGTAAATAATAAACTGGGATCCCTTTATAGAATCAAACCCTTTGTTACTCCTTCAACCAAAATCGCTATAGCTAGAACTCATTTAATCACTACCTTACTCTATGCTTCACCCATATACACCAATCTCTCAAAAAACAACCTAAACAAACTTGCTACTGCCTATCACAGCATTTCTAGATTTGCCACAGGATCTCCTTTTAAAACACATCACTGCAACAACCTAAAACAACTAGGATGGCTAGAGTTTCATAACCAGATACTATCTCAACAACTCACTATTATCCATAAGAGCTTGTACTATCCCACCTATACACCTATACTGACTACCCTCATTACACCCTACAGCAATCTTAAGAACCTACGCTCCTCTAATAAGCCACTTATTATTATCAACAAATCCAACAACTCAGCTGGAGATTCACTGTTTTCTAACTCTGTAGGCAAACACTGGAACAGGCTTCCCTCTGAACTCCTATCTCTGACCTCCATAAGACTCTTTAAACTAAAAATAAAACAATTTCTCAGTACTCACTGGCTTTGTCCTTGTACTAACCCTGATTAACTGTCTTCTCTGCTCCTAACAAGAGTATAATCTACCTACTTACATCCTCTTTCTGCTTCCTATATATCTTTATTTCACTGTATCATATGATACATTTGTATAATTTATCAACTGTATATACTTTTTTATCCTGCTTGCAATTAAAAACAACTACTTTGTTTTTATATGTATTGCATTGCATATCACCTCATCATGAGCTAGGTATGCTTGTAATGACAACTGTACCTAATCTGTATGTCTGTAATCTGTTTAGACCCTTTTTAACTACCACTATAATTCTTTGAATTGGAGATAATTATTACAGTTATATATTGTGTCTGCGTATGGCTGTAACTGCTTTCAGCTATTTTACTACTGTTATACTTCTTTGAACTTGTGATTATTTTTTTACTGTATAAAATTATCTGTGTTGGAGCTTTTCTCCCCGGGCATCTACTGAAAATGGATTTTATTCCAGTTAGACTAGCCCGGTCAACAAATGCAAAATAAAATAAAAAAATAAAATAAATACAAATGTCTGTGTGTGTGTGTGTGTGTGTGTGTGTGTGTGTGTGTGTGTGTGTGTGTGTGTGTGTGTGTGTGTGTGTGTGTGTGTGTGTGTGTGTGTGTGTGTGTGTGTGTGTGTGTGTGTGTGTGTGTGTGTGTGTGTGTGAGGGACATCAGTACTGCATGGGCCAATGCTGATGTAATGTGTGTGTATGTGTGAGCCCTAGTTGTATGGTAAATGTGTGTGTGTCTGCATGCACACAACTCCACCATGTGGCTGCCATATATTGGCGGTTGTGGGACAGCCACAGACTGTACCTGCTAGGCCATACAGATCACTGTCTCCGGCCATGGACACAGTACCTGTGCCTAGCAGGGGTGCTACGGGTAGTATCGGGTACCAACCCTGACTGGGTGCTATCATCAGAGGCAGAGGTATGATGACTGTACCAATGTCCCTGCTGGGACTGGCCAGTGCCACGTGCAATTGGTCTAGAAGGACGGTCAATGGACAGGCCAGCCCCAGCATTGTTGGGGCTGGTACTGCCACTACGGGAGCAGCAGTGATCTGTGGTCTGTCAGCGTTGACTGCCAGCTGATGCTGTTGCTGGCGTGCGTCCACGTCGGCTTCTCATCCATCCCGCACAGTCCTGGCTCATGGCTAACACATTGTGGAGGACATCTAATGTCTCCCTCCAACGGCTATCAATGACCTCAGTGTAATTCTGGATGACACCACCAAGGTCACTGATGCTGTCATTGATAGCAGTGTAATGGGCCCTCTGTGCCCTTAGTCCCTGTCAGGTGTACCATTCCATACGTGCCTGTGCCTGCATTACAGCCCAGAGCATACTGGAGGATGTAATACCTTCGGGGGCAATATGACCAGTGGTGCTCCCCCCGAGAACCCCTGGACATCCGCCTATGTGGTACCGTTCCAGTAATCCAGTTATGGCTGCTGTGAGGGGATGCATGTGCCATAGGTACCACACTCTCCTGGTCAATGCCAACTGTATGCTGTTCCTCAGCTAAGGCCATTGGTGACGAGGGATGTATTGGCAGTATGAGTGTGCGCATAGATGGGGTTGACCGCTGTGTACTGTCGACTGGTGGACCAACGACAGACCCTGTCAGACCTTCCTGTGCCACAATACATGTCTCATCATCTCCACTTATTGTGGCAGTGACATCAGGCTCCCTGCTGCATTCAGCAACCCCTAACTCAGCACCTGTGGAAGGAAGACAGGAAACACACTTTACAATCTGTACATGATGTTAGCACACATGCACGCATGCACACATGAACACATGCATACATGCACACATGTACACATGAACATATGAACACATACACACATGCACACATGCACACATGAACACATTGTACCCTCACACAGGCAGTCTCCCAGATACCTTAAGTGACCACAACATAATATACTTTATGCGTAGTAGAACAAGCATATGCAAAACCACGAACTATATATCCACTAGAAACACAAAAAAATTCTCTCCTGAGGTCCTCAACACTTTACTCTGTAACTGTGACTGGACCCCCCTAAAAACCTTCCCACTTGACTAGGCTGTAGCATAGTTCAACAAAACATTTCTGCAACACCTAGACACTGTCACACCATTGTGCAAAATCAAGGTTAGAACCTCTACAAACCCCTGGCTCAGTAAAGAAACCAAACAAATCCTCAAGTCCAGAGACACTGCCTGGCTTTACTATCAAAAAAACAAAGAAACACAAAGCCTAACTAAGTACCAAGAACTGCGCAACCGTGCAAAAAAATGCATTAGGCTGGACAAAAAATCCTACTACACAACATTACAAACTAAATACCAACACAACCCGCAAACATTTTGGAAAAATGTAAACCAGCTACTAAAATCCACCCAAAAGGCTACCCCCAAACTAACCACCCCTGACACTAAAGTTCCCATCGAAACACAATTCAACTCCCACTTTGTGAACTCAATTCTATCCTTAGTATCACATGACAGTTCCTTCCTCACTCCCCCCCCAACACAATTAAAACTAATACAAGCTTTACCCTCAAAACAGTTTCTACCACTTCAATCAAAAGCATGCTCTCCAAACTAAAAACCTCATCAACAACAGCCGAACTACTCCCCAGCTATTTCTTGAAACTGACAGCAGATGCTATTGCTATCCCAGTCTCCACTCTCATAAACAGATCAATTGTTGAAAACTATGTGCCCAAACTCTGGAAAATATCCTATGTTACACCCATACATAAAGGCGGGACCTCCACTGAACTTAATAACTACAAACCCATTGCTTTACTCTACCCCCAGGCCAAAATCCTAGAAAAATGCATCAATACCCAGATGCTAAACTATCTCCTAGACAGCAACATCCTGACACCTACTCAGCATGGTTTCAGACCTGCCCATAGTACCACTAAAGCCCTCCTCTGCTTCACAGACACAGTAAACTGTCTCAAAAATGAAGGCCTACAAAAGTCAACTCTTTTTTTGGATATGTCCAAAGCATTTGACACAGTCTCACACCAAATCCTGCTAAACAAACTAAACCAATATCTATCAAATTCCACTCTTACCTGGTTCCAAAGCTACTTAACTGACAGGTACCAAGCTGTGAAATGGGAAAATTCTCTCTCTCCTCAGCTGCCCATAACTATAGGAGTCCCACAGGGTTCTATCTTAAGACCACTACTATTCACAGTCTTCACAAATGACCTCCATACCTCCACACAGCATGCATCTATAATTCAGTATGCAGATGACACTACCTTAATCTGTGCTGCACAAAACATTCCCACACTCTTGCAAACAACTCAACTAGCATTCTCTGACGTTGAAAACTACCTTACCAAAGGCCAACTTCTCTTGAATCCAAAGAAAACTCAGCTTATGATTATAACCAGTTCTAACAAAAACACTAACAGTCAACTCACTATCTACTCCACTAATGTTACTCTAATTGCTCCAGTGGCACAGGTTAAGCTATTGGGAATAACCATAGACTCCCACCTAAAATTTGATAATCATCTCAACTTAACTATTAAAAAAGTACATGCCAAACTGGGGTCGCTCTACTGTATCAAACCATTTCTTACCAACAACACAAGATCAGCCATTGCTTGCTCCCAGCTTCTATCCACCCTACTCTATTGATCTCCCATTCTGACTAATCTCAACAAAACTGAACTAAGCAAAATGGAAGCCTGCTATAACAGAATTGTCCACTTTGCTGCAAATTGCTCATATAGAACTCATCACTGTACTGCTATGAGACAGCTCCACTGGCTTGAACTGCCAAACTTCCTAACCTGCAATCAGCTCTGCCTCTGTCATTCTATCTATTACCTCCCCAATAAGTGTCCTGCCCTCAAAGCCTAGTACATCACTCAGCCAAAAGGCCTCTTATATCATCAAGCAAACTACTACTAGAAGTCACCAACAGCTACAGTAGCTTTGGAGATGCACTATATAGTAGTTCACTGGCTAAAAAATGGAACTCTTTCCCCACTAGCATTCAAAACACATCATCCTAAGCCTCCTTTAAAGACCTCATCAGGCAACATCTCAAGGAAAGTTGGCAGTGCCATGATTGCTCCCCAGGCTAGTGAAAGCGGATAACACATACATACAAAATCTAGAGCACTTGATAATAGTTTTCAATCTTACTCACACACACTGGCTAATCTGCAATGTATGTACTGTACCTGTGTACTATGTATGTATTCTACCTATGTTCCAAATTTCAGCTGTACACCACAAATCTATTAATTACCTTTATTTTTAAAATTAATATTTTTTGTTTGTTCTCTCCACTGTAACTGTTTATGTGCCGCATACCACTGTAAACATATGTCTCCTGTAATTTGTGTGTATACTGATCATGTCTAAATAACTAAATGTTTCTGTAATTTTTCTTTGTGGAGCTTTTCTCCCCGGGCCTCTGCTGAAAAAGGGCCTTTTCAGCTCAGTCAGACACCCCCAGTTAACAAATGTAAAATAAAATAAAATTAAAAAATAAATAAATAAACACATGTACACATGCACACATGCACACATGAACACATGCATGCATGCACACATGAACACATGCACGCATGCAGACATGCACACATGCACACATGAACACATGCACACATGCACACATGCACAGAAATACACTGCTCACCATAGCACATACACACACACACCAGCAATCCAACACATACACAGTAGTGTGTGATGGTGGGTGACAGTAACACAAGGCAAACAGTCACCACACATGGTTCAGCATGCAGACTATGTGTTGCTTAACACCATGCAGTGCAAGTGTAAACAGCCCTATCTAATGACATTATACATGGCTTTGATGCATGTGTGTAGTTGTCCAGTGATTGGCTACACCTTGGAACACAATGTGTACATGGACACAACATTGCTGTGCAAGTATTATCTGCTCTGCAATGTCATGTGCACCATCACTCAATGGTATACATACCATGGCTGCATGTGTTATCTGTGTAACACATAGATTGCCATGTCTGATGACAGTGTCTGTGTCCATAGCATATAATAGTGGGCACAGGTGTAGCAAATGCATGCAATGTACAGACATGGGATGAGTGGTGCATGTAGACGTGAAGAAATCCCAATGCTTGACATGGACATTGTACAATGGTTATGGTGAGTGTGGGACATATTGCAGATATGTCGGTGCCAGCCATGACATGGCATGCTACACGACTGCAACATTAAACACCACACATACCCAATGTGTGTCATGTGACCTATACACCCAATAGCATTCCAAGACATATATGTGACTCTTTGTATAGATGGCGACTGCTGTGCAAAATGTGTATACTGGCATATGTAAGCACACACACAACATGCTATGCGTAGTGTGTATAGGTGCATATGTTTGCACACACAGAACAATGAGGTGCACAGCAAAGACCGCTATGTGTAGTACTGTGGTCACTGTAACCAGATGGGGTATAGTACCATGTGCCATCATCATCATCATGCATCTTGTGGTCACTTACAACTACTACTGTGTGACAGACCACTGCCTAGCATGCTGTACCTGAACTGCAGTGCCGTGGCTAGATTCACTATTACACATCCACTTTGTACATGGTTGTATGAGGTGCCCAATAAGGAAAATTGCCTAACATGACTGTGTTATGTGTAGAAGAGTGTTGCACAGCCCCATGATAGGACTCTACCTCGAGGTACATCATGTGTGTGTGGATGACATGTGGGATACTGGTGTGACCTTACAGCGGGTGTGTGTTTACACCATATGTAGCATGACTTTGTGTACTGCATGTGATAAATGTGTTATATTGTGTACAGGTGCTACAACTATGCCTATCCAATGTGCAGTACGGGGTTGCTACAACTGTGTGTTATGCTCTGTGTATTGCATGTCATTGAGGCAGCTACTGACATTACTGAGCTGTGCAATGTCTCACAGCAAACATGCATGGCGTGCATTATGCGTAGGTGTGTTATGTGTACATGGCCTACACCTCACCTTTGACATGCTTATTTCATTACCAACATTGCAGGTATAACACACTCACCAGCATGGATCGGCTGCCCTGCTGTCACAACAGAGGGACCTACGAGAATATGAGAGAGTTCATCAGTGGCCACAACTCTGGCATTGCTACAGTGGGTATGCTAAACTGCAGTACAACAACAGTCAACAGTCACAGGTGTAGAGATATTATTCAAACTATCCATATTGCACAACACTAGGCAGCGGAACTGCTAAACACACAGTACACATCTCACGTAGACATAATCTAACAATAAAGTTAACTGTAGTCTACAGATAGGGCATGTTACCTGCTTGCTCCAGGTGGATGTGCTGGGTGGCTCCGGCCTCCATTACAACACATGTCAGAGGTTGATGTACCTGTTGTCCAGGAGCCACCACGCTTAGGAGCAGCTCCTCCACTCTGGTGAGGGGGGGATGAATGGCCACCCCACCACCTGTGGCAAGCTGCTGTCTTTGGATATCATACGCACGCCGCCGGACTTGTCTAATTAAATCACTGCAGTGATGGTGTACCTGCTCATATGTCCAGTTATGCATGCCTATGTCATTTACCTGACGAACAAGTTTCTGCCACAGTGCAGTCCGCTCCTGCTGGTGTTGGCTGCTTCTGGAGAACAGCATTGTGTACTGCTGCAATAGGCTTTGCAGTATCACCTATTCCTCATCCGCTGTGTACGCTGGGTTGCGTTGGTGGGCCATCTGGCTGAAAAAGATATGAACAATATGTGTGAGAGTGTCCTGTGGCACACTTTACACCTTTACCCACAGGTATCACTTCACTAACATATATACCATCCTATTGTCTGTCAGAGGTTACACACGTTCAATACCACTTATTGGTTCTCAGGCCACAACTAACTATCACTGCCTGGCACACTCTATATCACACCACTATACAACAGTACCCGACACACTGTTTGTGACACATTGCACAACCTCAAGACAGGGGTGTATATCACACCGATGCACGAACAGAGATGTCATCCATTGCAATGGATGTAAAGTACAGGTACAGTAGTACCAATCAACCACCCTAGTCATTGATGCCATAGCCCTGCCTAACAGATGTGTACAGTTGTTACTATAGGTGGCATACTGCTGTAACAGAGTATATATTTTGCTGGATACACACGGTTACCCTGTAACACACATATGATTGCAGCCATTGTACAGGCATAATTACACACACATCAGACAAACATACAATGCACCACTGCATGCCAGCACAGATGAACATTACCTGTATACCATACAGTACTGTGTGCCACTACCTACACAACCTTATGCCTGCATTCTGTCCTCTGTGCAGACTACTGGAAACACACATGACAGTGTTTCCAAGCAATGTGAGCACACACCATACTGTGCTGTTTAGGCCTACAGCTTCAGGTAGTACTACAGTTCATATTGGTGATGGATTCCCCAGCAGTACCACTCACTAAGCATACATGTATTGCTTTAGCCTGCAATGAGACACCACATTCATCAACGGAGAACTACATCACATCATATGCCGTACTACTATGTCTGCCTAACAGTACATTACACATCAGTTGCTGTCCTCACAGCTAGGATAGGCACTACCATGTCAGATACAATGTCACACTAAGCTATCACACCTTTACAGACCTTGCACACATTCAGCATTACACTTATTCAACCTCACATAGCAGCTATTGCATTAAGTACATGTGTGAGTGCATAGTGTCATAGGTAGGTAATATGCTATTGGCCCTAAGGCCTATGGCAGCCTAGCCATATGCTACCCTGGTCTTTGACACACATGTACTATGATTTCACTTGCCCATGCCAACCAGAACCACAGAGGTGTTTCCTGGGCTGTATTACCAATCTCCCACACAATCATCAGGGGTATTTATAACAACTGCTAAGGAGGAGCCTTGTTTGCAATTGCTATGTGGTCTATTCCGGTGTATGGCATATCTCTGAGATGGGAACCTATCCCTCCAGCATGTGCTGTTTAGTGAGCTGACAAGGTTTATGGCCCTAGAGTGTTTATCCTGGAGGGATTGTGATATGTTGCCATGGTGGTTGTCACCCTGCTATGGGTGTGACATACCTCTGTATGTCCGGCAGAGGTCACCTCTGTGTAGCCAGTATGCAGTTCAGTGTAATTGTGGTTTTGTGAGTCAGTCTGCATAGGGCATCTGTTTGCGGTCAGTATTACCCTTTGGGAGGTATGTCTGTGGCCTGTTCACCTGGTGTAGTTGTCATGTGAAGTACATACCACACAGGGCATTGTGATGAGTGGAGGGGAACTCTACCCTATACTTCCATAGATGACACACCTGTTGTCATGACAGATACCACACAGACAGATTACAGGTGTAGTGTGGCACTGTCTTCATCAAAGTGGAGGCTACTGTCCACCTGTGTCCCATGTTCCCTTATCACACCTTCACTGTTAGGTAGATCTCTACCTATGTGGTAGTAAATGGGTACACTGTTTTGGGAAGGTGGAATGGCACTGCAGTATTAACACTTTTCTACAGTCCATGCCTTGGTCACCACACACCTGTTGCGGTACATATGACCCCGTGTCTATCTGTCTCTCTCTCTCTCTCACTCTATATGTATATATATATATATGTATATATGTATATATCTATATATATATATATATATATATATATATATATATATATATATATATGAATATCTATACACATACATGTACACATCCATTGCTGTACACATGGTTGTACATACAGGCACATGTACAGTCCACCTTTCATGGTGGGGATATCACTTATGCGACAGTTGTGGGATGTACAGGTATGTGATTAAATTGCACAGTGTTGTGCAGAATGCTTGTGGGTGTCCTCAGCACTTGTAGCATTAGCAGGCATCAATGGCTGTAACACAGCAGATTTGACAAATCTGTCCCATAGCATTTAACCAACACATGACATATATCAACACTACCATAGCTGGCCTTAGGCATAGGCCAACTGGGCAGCCACCTAGGGTGCCACTCTAGCAGGGGTGCTTTTCCACTATTTATGTGGTGTAGTAAGACAAGGATGGGGGCACCAGGAAGTGTGGTAGGGGGTGCCATGAAGCCCTTTTGCCTAGGGCACCAGTTGACCTAAGGCCGCTCCTGAGCACTGCATGCTGTTTTTTAGGCCACACACTACGACCTACATGGATATATGCACATATCAACCTTCACTGACAGATATCTGTCCACCCTTCACTAACAGTTGCAGTATGTCCCTTGCCCTAGGCACATGTGCAGATACAGATAGATACATACTGCTGCCACACATGGATGATTTGCAATGTGTAGAGTACACTTCAGGAACATCTACTACATGCCAACACATACATGTGAGTTACATACCTTACCTTTGTATTTCCCTGCTCCATGTGTTACGGTTTTGTAGTTTTTTTTTTTTTTATTGTTGGTTTGTTTTGGGTTTTCACCCTCTATTTAACTTTCTGTCTCAGTTTCTCACTATGTTCTGTCTCTGTCTCAGTCTGTGCCCGTGTCTCTCTCTCTCTCACTCTCTATCTCACAGCACCTGCAATGATATAATTGCATGTGTGGACTGCAGGTACAGCCTGCTTTTCTAGGTATCTGCACTTGTGCATGTGACAGCCTCTGCACCAATTGCTGCCAACCATTCAGTAATTGCATGCAGCCTGCTGTTTGGTGATTGCATTACTCACTGTGATTGCAGCCCACTGCTATAAAATGCTAGGTTAGGTAGGCATAGCCCTTTCAGCTTTCCAAGGTGGGCCCATGCTTGTTTTCTCTGGACACCGTTGTGTCAGTCTGAAGGTTGGTATATGCCTCTTATCTGATCCTAGGGTTGTAGCCAGTTATATGCATGTTGTACTCAAACCTGAATTTTGCTGCTTCCAGTACACACATCTCAGTGTAGACATGTACGTACCCCTCCAAATGCTAACACAGGATACATGGGAGTATGTACTTTTTTCTCACTTACACAATTAACTGCCATACAAATGTGGTTATTGCACTGTATTCCTGTAGCACATGCAGTGTTTGTGAACTGCTATACTGTAATTATTACATTACTCACTTCTGCACAGTTTGTGGTTTGTTTTTGTCGACATTAGCACAGGCTGCTCAACACAACTGGATATATTTCAGTACTGAGTATGCCTACCTACTTCCTGGTTTTTGCCTGAATACACAAGTGTGTTGTACCTTTAGGTAGTGGTGCAGAACTGGAAAGAGCATTTTTTATTATCATGTGAGGTTTATCTTGCTGAACATACAGGGTTGCTGTGTACCTGTTAGTCTATCAAAGCAAGTAGTCTGTCTGTGTAGCTCACACCTGTGGACATATCCGGATGGTAGCTAGAGGTTAGCCTAGTAGTCTTTGTCTGTGCACCACACCAGTCCTTTCAGCAGTGGCACATTAGCATTGTCACAGTTGTTTACTAGCAGTACATGGCTACATCCTGTGATATTTCTGTGTTGTACTCCTACATAAGGGCATGCTTGTGGAACTCCTTCCAAAGCTATTTGCAGAGTATATAACAGCAGTAATGCTTATATGCCTGTGTGTTCCTGCCTCTGCCAGGCCTCACATACTCTCAGGTATATATTTGAACGGCCTCAGTGAAAGGTACATATAAGTGAGATACACCTGCAATATATTACTAACGTATTGCAGTTGAGACTTTCTTGGGAATTAGAGCATATGTATAAGTACACCTTTTCTGACGTGCATGCAGTGTCTATTCTCACCTATTGACATTATGCACTATGTGTCATTCCACACTTGTCTGCCTACAGTTAGTACTTTTTGGAGTGTTTCAGTGGGGCACAGCTAACATTGGTTTACAAATCAGGGACATCTCTGTAAATCAGTTACAGTTGGGGAGGCTGGCCTCTACCCTATTCACCTTTGCCAGTATTTATCCTGGTCTGATACTGTGTGGTGTTTGTAAGGTGCTACTGTAACATTATTCCCTGCTAGGATGGCTGGTTCTCCTTTCACAGTCATGTCATGCAATTGCACAACAACTGCTGGTAAAGACCCACAGAACAGGATTTGTGTTATACCATTCCTATTTTCCATTTACATTCATTGTAATGCATGATATATTTATGTGAGAAGCAAGTTACTTGTATATCTGATGTGGCTTAGTGGTAATTCATGCAGTCTATTATGTCAATGGTCTGGGGCTTGAGACTGGCAGAGGCTTTTTCTTTTGCTGTTCAGTAGAACAAGGGCCCTGCCATTGAGTGACTAAGGCACTTTTAAGCAGTTGTAAGTGGGTTTGCACTGGTTTGTGTGATGCTTAGCAATACTTAGCTAAGCGCACACATGCGCACACTCACTTAAACCCGCTTACTACTGCTTAAAAGTGCTTACTCCCGCTAACCCCCACACTAATTTCTTTTAAAGAAAAGAAAATGGGGAGATAGGAAAGTGGTGAAAAAGGGGGCACAAATAGGGACAGACAGTAGGTAAACAAGCTCGGGATGTGCAGGACGGATGTAGGGAAGGTCCATAACTGCCCATTTCTTTAACAGCAACAGCTGTGCATATGCAATGAATTTGGAGAGAAATTTGAAACCTTCCACCCCTGGCAGAGGGGTGAAGACAACAAAGTATGTTGTACTGCCAATTCTAATTATGAGCTTACATGTCCAATGGACATGTGTGCAAAATGGGCAGCTATGTATGGGGCATAATTTTTTTGTGGGTACAGATTTTCCTTTTTTTTTTTTTCAGGTGAGAGTGGGAAGTGAGGTAGAGGAAGTAGGTATGTCTGGGGATGTAGGTTGGGAAGGTAAACAGACAAGACAGACAAGACGCATACATGGGTGGTGTATGACACATTGGGTGGGTGAACACAATTGACGGGGTCGGATGTTTGGAAATCGCAAGCCCATGAGCCCACAGATGGAAACAGTGGAACTGAGATCCCCAACCATGGGTAGTCACCACTGAACCTTCTCAGCCCCGAGGGTGGCTGTGTTGGGGACTGTGTAGGATGGGCAGGCTCACCTGTGAGATGCGCCACTCTCGCCTCGAGCTGGTATAGGGGATCAGCGACTGAACGCTGGATCTCCCTATGCACCACAACCCAGACCCTTCGAAGGGTGACAGGTGGCCCTTCTCTGCCCACGCTTGCATGGGAGATGAGCCCCATCCCCTGCAGCTCTTCCACCCGAAGGTGGCACAGGACCAACAGAGGAGGAGAGCCTGGGCTGGGAACCGGAGCTGCTGGTGCCAGGTGCACTCGCCAGCTAAGGAGGGACAGGTGGGTCCGCTGGGACCGGCCTTCCCATACGTTCTGTGATTAGGTGTGTTTAATTACAACATAAGCAAAACAGCATTCCAGATTAGTTGTAACAGCATGCAGTAATATTCCCATTAACCAAACACACCAAGGTTGCAACAGCTGAACAGCAAGCATAACACATGCATATATTGAACCACAGTGGATATTCTAACAGCATGCAGGGATGTTTGGTAACAACAGACCACCATGGTTGTGGTGTTTAAACAGGGCACATGCATCAACGTGAATGCAAATATTTATAGAACAATAGGACATATGTCCCAACAAATATTTAAGATTACACATACCCATTGAGGTGTGGAATTGCATGGTTTATGCACATACAGTAGGGTGTAGAAAAAACCTCGGTCAACATCTTATAATTACCTTTTCGTCTAGACTACATTCCTAGTGACTGCAAGTGTATATCCCCTACATGTATTATTACACTTGTCACCATACATTAGGTTGTGTAATGGGTTTGGCTAGTTCAATATATGCCTGACCTATATCTGACATACTAACTGTCCAGGATGCAGATGTTACTGCTACATATTTCTTGATTGCATTTATATTTCTTTATCTTCATATCTAGGATGTTTTCACATGACATCTTCACTTTGATTTGTACAGAACCCTGCATTTCTTGACACACACTCACATTTCTGGGGAAAATAACATGCTACACATGTGCCAGATTTACTTATTCATGCCAGCCAGTAACTGACTGTTGTGGATTGTATATATGTTTCACAGCTACTAGCACTTCCATCACCCACTTTATATGGGACTGCACAACTCTGGGTTGCCAGCACCTTTTCAAACAGTACTGTTTGTATAATGCAAGGGTACAACAACATTTCAAACTCTGTGACACAGACACACTCCGGGTTTTAGACCTTTATTAATGACATTACACAGGTTCACTCCTTTATTTGTTTTAACGGTGTATATGGCAGACATGTTCAAGACATATTATACCTTTATTAATAGGTTAGAACACTCTTTTCTCAGGCTCACTCACTTATTTTATATGACAGTGCCTGCAAAGGACTTATTCAGGCAATGTTATGGCTGTATTATTGGACTACAACACTTTCTTTCATGCTCTCTCCCATATTTTATATAACAATACATGTAGAATAATCACTAACCTGCCTGGTGGCGCAGCCTTAGCAGCCTATCAGCATAGGCTTGCTGATTCGCAGCACGGTCACCTGCAGCTGTAAAGTAAATGAAGGGATATTGAGACATACCTATCCATTATACATACTCCATTATCAATTCTTACATACTGCATTCCATGGCTACATACTCAGTTGTGGGGCATCCATTGGTTCAGGTGGTCCTGCTTTTGTCTCTTCAGGTCTGCATGGTGGTGACAGATCTGCTCACCAGTCTGAGGAATGCCTGTGGCACTGGTGAGGTCACAAGCTAACTGGTTCCAAGCCTCTGCCTTGTACTCCGTCCCTTGGAACTGGCCCTGCAGGAGTCTTGACTCATGACGGTGGACAAGGAGCCAAACCATGTATTTTGACTCCTTGATGCCCCAACGTTGCATTTGGAAGCATGTCCCCTCTCTGACACCAGATATTCTAACTGCAGATGTGATCTACAATCAGTTATGGTGTGTATTCCTGCCTGTGGGGCTTAAATATGCCACGTTTCCTGCACTTTTTTGTGATTGGTAGTTTTGTAAAATTCTCGGCTGACTGCAGACCTGCTTAGTAATGGTTAAACTACCATTAGAAAGTATATGAATGTTAACAATGGCTGTTTTCCCTATGTTGTCATGGCTTAGTGGTTCTGTACTTTGTTTCTGATGCACAGTCCTGGGTTCGAACCTTGTCATTCATTTTATTTTCATACTGTCCAGACAGGCTAGGGGTGTGGCTGCATTTAAGCAACTTTGCTCTACGTTGCTCCTCAGTGTCCTACGGTGCCCTGGTTGGTGCGGCACACACGTCTGTGCAAACACATTGCACTGGGTAAAGCGCTATTAAATTATGGGCAACTCTATTGTGCTGGGTAAACCGCTATTGAACTATGGGCAACTCTATTGTGCTGGGTAAAGCGCTATTGAACTATGGACAACTCTATTGCACTGGGTGAAGCGCTGCTTACCTGCAGGCAATTTTATATTGGGATCCTTTAAAATATTTATTTTGTTCACTGATACATTGGCCATTTCACCAGTTTTTAGTTATATTTAAACATACTTGTTAGGTATTATTCCATATACTGATTTAAAAAATAAATATGAAAGAGAGGGGTGGGACTCGAACCGTGAATGCCTCTTATTTGTGCGAACGTTCTACCATCACGCTATTGCTATTTGGTGTGATTGGCATAAACATTCTTTCTTATGCTCTTCCATGTCTGAATTGCTAACTGTAGCTAAGCAATGGGCACACCCGCGGGCACACACACAAATACGGGCAGCTATTCTGGGAATTTAAAAAAAAATAATGTTATGCATTTTAGAACTGTGATGGGGGTTTACAATATCAGACAGTGAGGTGTTGGGTGCAGGGACATTTGAGCGGACTCGCTCTTGTTTATTTGCTTTTATTTTAAACACTTGCGGGGGCGTGGACATTTAGACTGCTTGGCAGTCGGACATGCCCCCTGCTTTCTTACACGGTCTGTGTAAGTCTTACAGTTGAGTCAGCGTGCCCTCATGCAAATTCATGGCATGCTGACGTCATACCGTTCAACTGCAGCCTCCGAGTAAGACTTATTGAGTCTTACACAGAGGATTTGTGAATCCGGGGGAGTATACACCTGGGGTAGAGCCTGTGTCCCTTGCTACTATATTAGGTAGAATTGAGTTATATTGGCTAGACCTGTAAAGGCTCTTAAGCCATTAGCCTAGCAATCTCCTATGAACCTATCAACATAAGGTAAACAAATGTAGTACATGAATAATAAATACATGATCGGCTTTTGTTATGTTATTCCTGTAGATTTGTCACTGTGTTTTAGTTACTGCTTATTTCTGTTTACGTATAATACTATTTCTTCTTGACAGATTTATCACACCCATTTACTACTGCTTCTGAGAACATCCAAGCCCATTTTAGATACAGGTTCACAACGGCTGCAGCAAGCTCTAACATTTTTCAAGGTCCTGTTGCATTGCAATTCAGTGCTAAAGCAAGCTTGACGTGTTTGCTTATTTTTTATACATTTCTGAATTGCTTCGCCATGCTGTTATATTTCATTAGCATATAGCAAAACTATTTATATGGTCTTTAGTCTATTCTGCTGCTAACCCTTGTTTTGCAGCTGGACATGATAAGTAATGCTGCTTCCTGAATCCCAAACATCTTGAACATCTCCGTGTGTCACAGAAATGAGCTTTACTGACATGTAGGTGTTTATGAATCCTGGCTATTGTCTTCTGCAAGTTCATTGTCTCATTTAAACAAAATAAAAGTGGTTCATGTTATGTAAAATGCTTTTTTTTTTCAGAATCTGAAAAAATCTTTATTCAAAGGTGAATGTGCATATTCTGACTTTTTGTTGCTTTTGTCATGTTTTCCTTCCATAGTTCTGATCATGATTTTTTTTTCTGCTTTACATTACTTGCTTTCATTGTCATTTTTTTTTTACTGAAGTTTTACTGTTTTAATAATAGTTATAATAACCAAACTGAAATATGCAGATAAATGCCCTTGCCTTCTAATACTGAACTCCATTCATTTTCAGAGCAATGAATGCTGGAAAATTTCTTTTTGAGTCTTTATCTTCAACTGTGAATGTCTGCAATCAGAGTCAGAACCAGAATATAGGACTTTTTCTGAATGGTTTCCCTGGACTGAATGAAATACAGCATTGGCTTTTGATTCCTTTCTTTATTATGTTTTTAGTAGCATCAGTTGGTAATCTATTAGTCCTTTTAGTTATAGTAAAAGAGCACCATCTACACGAACCCATGTATTATTTTATTTCTATATTATCATCAGTTGATCTTGTTACAGATATCATTCTTCTGCCTCAGGCATTAGTGGTACTGTGGTTTGGTTCTTACCCTGTACATTTGGATACCTGCCTTGTGCAAATGTTTTGCATTTACTTTGCTAGTGCCATGGAATCAACACTGCTCGTATTAATGGCTTATGATCGTTACATTGCTGTGTGTAAACCTTTACGATATGCATCAATAGTGACAAACGAATTTGTATTTAAAGGCACCTTACTTGCTGCAGTAAGGAGTATTTGTGCTGTGCTGCCTATACCAATACTTGCTAGGACATTACCGTACTATACTACGACAATTGTTTATAATGTTTATTGTGAGTACCTTGCAGTCATCAATGTAGCATGTGCTCATAATGTCATGAGTAATAGTTACTTTTTCATTTTACTTGTTCTAGGAGGACTGCCTGATGCAGCATTAGTTGGACTGTCCTATTACATGATTATCACAACTGCATTAAAACTGAAATCAAGGGAAGCTCAAAGAAAGTTACTTAGCACATGCAGCTCTCATGCCTTTGTGATTGCAACTTTTTATCTTTTAGGGATGCTTTCTTTAATTTTAGTTTTTGTTGAAGATAGGATGCCTGCATATATCCGTGTTCTGTTTTCATTTTTGTTTATTAGTCTTCCTCCAACATTGAATCCTCTGATATATGGTATCAAAACAAAACAAATTTGGAGAGCAATAATTAAAACATTTAATACATTTGTAAAATATTTGTAGTGCTTGTGTAGTGAATGCTGCATTCTGAAGATATTTGTATGAATGTAACCTTGCTTTGTCAATAACAATCATACATATTTGTAGTGTTACTCAAATCTGTGTTGTAAAACAAATATTAGTGAAGACTGTATCCAGGACATCACTAATGTAATTCCCCACTGAATACTCAGGTGTGTAGCCATACATTAAAGCGAATTGCTGATCTCATACTATAGATATAGTTGGCATTAGCCATAATTTTAAAATGCAATGCAATGTTTAGAATGTATATTGAGATTTGAAAGATTAAAAAAATATGTGTGTTTCAGGTGACTCCAGATTCTTCATTGTTGTTTTCTTAAACAATCATTCTTAAGAAAAGATGTTTCCATGCATGCAGTCTTTGTTAAATGTGTTATACACTGTTGTGCAACTGTTGACAAACCAGTGACTTAGCATCTAAAATAAAATGACATAAGAATAAAATATAGGAACATAATTTGCTATTTATTTATTTATTTATTTATTTATTTATTTATTTATTTATTTCAGTTTGATTACCAGGGAAGTCCACTGGGCCAAGAAGTACCCATTTTCAGTGGAGACCCGGGGAGTAAAGCTCCAAGAACAGTATAATACAATATAGGTTACAGAATAAAGCTCCAAGAACAGTATAATACAATATAGGTTACAGAATAAAGCTCCAAGAACAGTATAATACAATACAGGTTACAGAATAATGCTCCAAGAACAGTATAATACAATATAGGTTACAGAATAAAGCTCCAAGAACAGTATAATACAATATAGGTTACAGAATGCAAATAAAGATTACAAAGAAAAAATACATACAATATAGTTTGTAAACACAAGTAGGGTTAATACATTTGAGAGTTGCAGAGAACTTGATGGCAGATTTTTTTTTTGAATCAATATTTATATGCTTACAGTCACTTAAAGTCTGTTAGTTGTAGTTATTTTGAGAAATTAGTATAAGTATGAGAGTATAGTGGAGTAGGAGTAGGAGTGCTTAGTTAGGGGTCGTTATGGAATTTAAGTGGGGTGAAAGCAGGAGCATTTCCATTTGGAGGATAGGTGAAGAAAAAGTTGAGTTTTGAAGGATTCAGTGTTGGGTATAGTCCTAAGTGAAGTAGGCAGAGAGTTCCATTTTTTACCTAGTGAGAAGGAGAGTAAAAGCTGGCCAGCTGGTCGTTTCAGTTTACTAATGGAGATTAGGTTTTGGTTTTCGGATCTCAGTGATCTGTTAGGGATGTATGGAGGAAGGATGTCCTTTAAGGCTGAGCATTTATTAGGGGAGAATATTAGTTTGTGAGCGGTGGTTAGTTGTAGATAGTCTAGGTGATTATGGAGTTCTAGCCAGTTCAGTGAACGAAGGCTGTGGCAGTGGTGACTTAATGTTTTGGATTTGGTGGCAAATTTAGAGATCTTATTATAGCAAGCTTCGAGCTTAGAGGTGCTGGTAGCAGACAAGTTGGTTAGGAGAGGGGCTCCGTATAGAAGGGAAGGTAGGAGGAAGGATGTTGCCAGGGTATGTCTAGTGGAGTTTGAAAGGAAGTGATTGTTCCTATATAGCATACCTAGCTTTTGGTGGGTTTTCTTTATGTTATGTTGTATGTGAAGATCAAATTTGAGGTGTTCGTCTATGGTGATGCCAAGGAGTTTTGCAGAGGGGAGCACTTCAATGGCAGTGTTAGTCTGGCTGAGAACATTGAAAGTGTTTTTGTCCACAGAGGAAACTTTGGAGGGGAGAAAAATTAGTATTTTGGATTTATTGGAGTTGAAAGAAAGGTAGTTTTGGTGTATCCAGTTCTCTGTGGTTGTAAAGGCTAATTGGATTATGGTCTGGAGTTCAGGAAGGTTTGGGGCAGAGCAGACCAAGGTAGAGTCATCTGCGTATTGGATGACTGTGGTGTCAGGGATGAAGGTGTGAAGGTTGTTTATGAAGATGTTGAAAAGCATGGGTCCAAGGATGGATCCCTGAGGAACACCAGTAGATGTAGGCAAAAAGGAAGAGACTGAGTTATTCCATTTGACTGCTTGAGATCTGTCAGATAGGTAACTGGAGAACCAGGAAAGAGTGTTTGTGGAGAGTTTGAGATTAGCCAGATGATGAAGAAGGTGTGTGTGGGAGATGGTGTCAAAAGCTTTTGAAAGGTCTAGCAATACTGTGGATACAATGAGTCCAGAGTCTCGAGCTTGATTGATAGTTTCTAAGAAGGATAATAGTGCAGTTATGGTACTGTGGCCGGGACGGAAGCCATGCTGTGTGGGTGTAAGGAGGTGATTTTGAATGAGATAGGGTAAGAATTGGTGGTGGGCACATTTTTCTAGAATTTTAGATATTGGAGAGAGTAGGGCGATAGGGCAGAAGTTAGAAATAGAGTTGTTTTTGTCTCCTTTGTGAAGAGGTAGGATGTAGGCTGAACGCCAAAGTTTGGGTACGTATGGCTCAGTTAAGGATCTATTAATCAGAATACTAATTGGAAGGGCGATACCTTCAGTTGCATGTTTGAGGAAGGAAGGGGGAATGTTGTCAGGGGCATTAGAACATGGCTTTAGCTTGGAGAGAAGCTTTTTTATAAAAGATGTGGATACAGGTTTGAAATTGAAATTGAGGGGATTATTGTTTGGGTTGCTGGCTGGAGAGGAAAGGAAGTTAGATAGGTTGTTATTAGGAAACGTTTTGGTTAATTTAGCTATGGATTCAGTGAAAAAGGTATTGAAGTGGGAGCTAAGTTCATTGTCAGATAGATTAGGGTTGAGGCAGGGGTTGCATTGAGATCCGGGATGAAGAAGGGAATTGACTGATTTCCAAAATTGTTTAGGGTTTTTATTGTTATTGGACTGAAGTTTAATATAGTAGTTTTTTTTGTCTTTGGTAATGAGTTTCTTTACTTGGTTGCAGAGTTGGGTGTATAGAAGTAAGGTAGAGGATAGTTTATTTTTCTGGTAGAGCTTCCAGGAGTTGTCTCTGTGACGCATGATTTGTTTAGTTTCTTTGGTCAACCATGGTGCAGAGTTAGTTTTGATTCGCTTATTTCTTAGAGGGGATAGGGAGTTGAGAGTATCTAGGAAGATGGAATTGAAGTGTTCAACAGCATTGTCAAGTGGGAGGATATTTAGAGGTTGCCAGTTGATTTGTTTGAAGATGTTAGGTTCATAGGTTAGTACTAAGCTAACTGCCCTTGTGAGCCATTTTAAGCCTAGCCAATTATCCCTTGTGAGACTCAAACCCTGCACCTTGTGTTTGTAAGGCAAACACCTTAACCATTAGGCCACCATCCCAGTTACAGTTACTGAGGTTACGAGTTTGAATGTAGAGGTGTTGGTGTTGGGTGGAGCTGTTTGATCGATGGAGGAAGGCAAGGAGATGGTCACTGAAGGTGTCAGGGATAGTGCCACTGAGAGTGATTTTGTTTGGATGGGAGACTAGAATCCAGTCTAAGATGGACCCTGGGGGGTGGTAAGTAGTTGAGGAGATTACTTGGGTGAAGTTTAGAAGGTTAATGGACAGTGAGGGCGATGGTGAGTTGATTTTATTCCAGTCGATATTGACATCACCTAGAATATATGTTTCATATTTTATTTGAGTTGAGGACCAGTATAGAATATCTTCAAGGGTGGAGATATTGTTGCCAGGGGAGATATATAAAGATATGAAGCAGATATTCTTGTGTTTATTTAATCGGAGAAGGCTAACTGTGATTTCAGAGTTTGTGAAATTAGGGGTAGGAATTTGAAGGGGTATTAGAGAGAGATGATTAGAGTAAATTATGGCAGAGCCACCACCTTTTTTGTTTAAACGGTCACTTCTGAGGATGTGGTAACCATGAGGTAATATTTCAGAGTCAGTGGTATGGGGTTTTAGCCAGGTTTCAGAGATGGCTAGGATGTCGGGTTTATTGTGATTAATCCAGGCTTGTAGATGGTGACATTTGTTGTTAAGGCTCTGGGCATTGATAGTGAAGATTTTCAGAGTATTAAGGGGGGAAGTGGGAGGGGGACAGGAAGGGTGGGGAGTGTTATTTGTTTTAGGTGCGGAGGAGGATGGAGGGATGGAGTAGTTTGTACTGGGACAAGGGCCAGGGTTAGGATGAATGTCTCCAGATAAGGCTAGGACATTGCAGGTGATCAGTTTTGGACTGTAAAGTTTGTACAGTAGGTATTTGTTAGGGTTTAGCAGAGGTTTCCGAGAGAGGCTTTTAGTTGAGGTAGAGAATAGTTTGGGATGAAAAAGGTGTAACAGGTTGGGTGGAATAAGGGAGGAGCATATGGAGTGAAAGTGAGAGAGTTCAAGAGGTAGTAGTTGGGGGTTAGGGGTAGTTTGAGTAGGACATAGGAGAGGAGGAGCTTTATGGGAGTATGAAGTAGCATGATAAAGAGTTATTAGTAAGATGAGAAGGGTGCAGGGGAGTTGAATAGTTAATGGGAGTTTGTAGGGCATGTTAGGATAAGGTAGGGTAAAATACAGACAGGAGAAAAATAGTAGAACTTTATTATTTTATTACTTTATTATTTAATTGATGAACAGTGTTCTTCTATGAAAAATATGTTTCAAAAATATTGCATAATGTAAAAATAATGTCTCTGACTGCATTTTCATGCCTACATGGGCATGACTTTATTCAAATCTGTTTCAAATTTTGAAAATTCAATAAAATGTGTGTAGGTTTACTTAATATTCTTTTCTGTGTTTCATATTAATAAATATAACACAATTAGATTAGCCTGAATTAAAATGAAATTATAAAGTAAAAGATCTTTAACAACACAATTAGATTAGCCTGAATTAAAATGAAATTATAAAGTAAAAGATATTTATTATTGAAAAACATAAATTAAGATTGACTGAAAAGTTAGTATGCCCATCATAAATCGACCACTTCTTATAGAAAAAAGTCACATTCCTCAACAGGACATCAGTTGTCATGTTAATTATTCTACAAGTAACATATAAAGACACAAACTGCTAAGCAGGAGGAAAAGGGTGAAGGTAGTCCTTTCATAGAAATGTGTGTGTTTGTGTGTGTGTGTGTGTGTGTGTGTGTGTGTGTGTGTGTGTGTGTGTGTGTGTGTGTGTGTGTGTGTGTGTGTGTGTGTGTGTGTGTGTGTGTGTGTGTGTGTGTGTGTGTGTGTGTGTGTGTGTGTGTGTGTGTGTGTGTGTGTGTGTGTGTGTGCCTTCCCACACATAATAGTGACACATCTATGAAATGAGCATTAGTTTTTCTATTCCATATATTGATACACTATGAAAGTGTGAAGATGTATATGCCATACCCTTGCAGAGTACATAAAATCCTGGCAGAGGAAGATAACTAAAGAGCTATCATACAATGACGTTATTTAAGAACGGTAAGGTATTTCTTTCTTAATGTTATTGTATAATAGCAATAATCATACTCGTGTGTGTTTCTAAGTGAGTGTGTGTGTGTGTGTGTGTGTGTGTGTGTGTGTGTGTGTGTGTGTGTTTTGCATGTCTTACCAATGATTGCCTTTGCTTAATCACTAGTGCTTCACCCTCATGATCAATACATGTCAACTGGTTAAATCCTGTGATATTCACACACATTGGTAGCAGAGACCAAATATAAACTTAATAAGTTAAGCAGTTAAAAAATAAACTCTACTTAGTATGACACACTCCGTAACAAAAATTTCTTGCACTTTAGTAGGATATGTAGAAAGTGTTTTAAATGAAGTTTTTTTTTTTTTCAAAACAGGTTTATTGTTTTAACATATAAAAGAAATATCATAACAATTGTATACAAGTAATTAAAAATAGGTATTATTATAATATTCAACAAAACAACTAAAGTATTTACAAAGACATCCACTACAATCAGATCAATTAATTAAACTAAAATACCATGCTATTGAAATTAAAATTTTTTTAACAAATTTTGTAAATTATCCCATACAATAAAATAAGATGTTTTTCTATTTGTTCTAGTCCTAATTGTGTTTATTTCCATATGGCACACTATATTTATAACATTTTTAAATTCATTGAACGAAGGAGGTGTATCTGAAATCCAATTGCTAGTTATTATTTTCCTAGCCACTGCTAGAATAGACCATAACAAGGGAAGCTTAACCTTTTTAACACTTTGAGGTACAGGTGTGTTGAATAATATAAGAGATTTAGAAATAATGAAATTATCTGTAAAAAGAGCCTGCAAAAATTCATTAATTGACTTCCAGTATTCTTTCAACTTTATACAGTCATAAAACATATGAGCCCAGTCAGCATTAATTTCTACATTACATCTCTTACATAGATTATCTTTATTATTTATTTTATTCATCATCAAAGGTGTATAAAAAGATCTATGTAAAAATTTCCATGTATAAAGTCTCCAGACAATGGAAGACATAGTTCTATAAGCAGATTCCAATATATATTGTTTATCTTGTTGATTTGGTGGGTCCCCATTAATAGAAGTGAAATAATTCCAGTATGAATCTACACTGTAAAAGTTTCTTGTCTGATAACTTTATGTATGTATGAAAGTTTACCTTTATCAGAAACTTTATGTTGTAAATTTAATATCAAGTAATCAATCAGTGTTGGAATAGATTCTTTAACAGTTATAGACATTAAATCTATTTTATTAATGAGATGTTGTCTAAAGGTCTGAACCTCTAACCAGCAAGTTTCTCTTAGATCAAATTCTTGTTTTAAGAAATCTAGATTTTTAACTTTATTATCAGATATCAACTGATACCAGTACTTTAGATCATTATCTATAGCTAAATGAGTTCCTTCAGAAGTAGATGACAAAAGCATACCCTGAGTATACATTATAGGAAATACAATAAAATTCCATTCCCTATACTTAGGGTGCATGAATATAAAGTTACGATAACTAATAATAATATTTAATGGGTAACAAACCATATGTTTAGGTGTAATAGGTGAAGTACAAAATTCCTTTAGTAACCATAACATGGAGTTATTTACAATCATATTTTTATGTGTTAAGGAGATTTTCATGAAGTGTATACTAATTAGCTCCCAATAATCTTTCCATTTTGTGACATATGACTGATCTATTAATAAAGTAATAACTTTTACAATAGAAGAGATAGTATATAAATTAAAGTCTGGAAAAGAAATAGCCCCTTGAGACCAGCTATTAGTATGTTTCTTTAATGCAATCCTAGGTCTATTAGATGCCCATAAGAAATTTAACATTAGTGTGTTCAGTTTCTTGATAATTATTTTTGTAGGTGGAAGTATTATTGATTGTATTAAGTATAAAATCTTGGGGAATATTATCATTTTAATAATTGTAAGTCTCTCCTCCATAGTAAAAGCATATTATTCCAGGTATTAAAAAGATTTTGTATATTAAGAAAACAGGTATTATAATTATTATATATAATAGATTTAATATCTTTAGATAGTATTATACCTAAATAAGTTATCTGACCTGAATTGGGTACATATTTAGTAAAATCACTAATGAGAATATTTTTATATATAGGTAGTATTTTAGTTTTTTCTTCATTGAATATTAAACCAGAAATACTTTTAAAATTCATCATGTTATCAAATAGAGACTGTATAGAAGAATTAGATCCTGCTGATGTAATTAGAACATCATCTGCAAAAAGTTGAATTCTGGATGTTGTATTTTCATCTATTTCAAAACCCTCTATGTCAGTACTGTTTCTGATCAAATTAGCCCAAGGCTCCATTACTAAAGTGAATAATAGTGGAGAAAGTGGACATCCTTGTTTTGTACCTTTAAGAATGGGTATTTTTTGTGAAACATATGTTCCTACATTAATATAAGCCAACGTTCCTTTGTATAAATGTTCAATTAGATTTACAAATGCATCCGAGAAGTTTGTGCACTTCATTAAGGTAAACAGATAGTCCCAACTTACTGAATCAAATGCTGAACTTATATCAAGACTAATAAGTGTTAAATCTTTCTTTTTCCTATTTGCAAAATCTATTAATGTTAAAGTTCTTCTTATATTATCAAAAGTATTTCTATTTACAATGAAGCCTGTCTGATCTATATCTATAATGCCAGGAATGATTGTCTTCAATCTATCAGCAAAGATATTCATAAACATTTTATAATCAACATTAAGTAATGAGATGGGCGATATGAAGAACATCTAGTTGGATCTTTATTAGGTTTTAAAATTGGCGAAATAAATGTATATTGCCAAGATGGGGGTTATTAACTCAGTTTGGGCCAAAATAAAACCTTATGTATTAATGAATATGTATTTTTAGAAAGGATTTTATATATCTCTGGTATAATATCATCATTACCCGGTGCTTTGTTTGATTTAAGCTTATTTATTTGTGTAATAACTTCTGTATATGAAATACTCTTGTCCAATAGTTTAATCTGTTGTTTATTAAGCTTTTTATTCATATTTGTGGTTATAAACTCCTTTATTTTATCTTTAGGTTCCATGTTAATATTATTATGGTTAATTTTGTGAAAGTGATTTCTAAATTCATCTAGTATTTCTGGTATACTAGAAACATTCTTCTTTTCCTTAGAGAAAAGATTTCTTTGATATGGTTTTGTTTATTCAACCTTTTGTTTTATTTTTAAGTCTATGTAAGTATTTGGGGCTTATTGAATAAGACAAAACTTGTATTCTCTAAAGTTATTTTAACTTTATGAGTTAAAATTTCTTTGTATTTCTCATTTAGTTTGTTTATTTCTTCAATAACTTTCTTGTCCATAATATTTTCTTTATTATTATGTTTATAAGAGTCTAATTTACTTTGAATATCTAACAATTCCTTATCCCAAGATTTCCTTTTATTATTATACCATCTGATACTTTGTCCATATAGATATGATTTTAAGGCATCCCAAACATAAACAATGGAGACTTCAGGAGTGTTATTTATGTCTAAAAATGTTTTACTTCTGAAAGTATATATTCTTTATAGTCTTTTAGTTGAGTTAAGTATGCTGGTATCCTTTTGATCTGAACATTATGAGTATTTTTATCATGAATTCAAAACAATTGAATTATGATCAGATATAGGACATGAAATGATTTTGGAATTAATTAAATCTGTTACCATCTGGTTAGAAATAAAGACCCTATCTATTTTTGAATAAGTTTTGTATCTGTTAGAAAAAAGGTGTATGGTAATGATTTTGAATCTATCTGATTATTAATATCATTCAAATGATAAGAATTAGCAAAATCCTTTAAATGTTTTGCATTAGATGTAATTCTTCTCTTTCCTATAGTGGTAGTATCACTTTCATGTAGTATACAATTAAAGTCACCAGCTAAAATAATATCTCCTATAGAGAATGATATGATCTTATCAAGATGATGTTTCACTGTATTAATACCAATTCCAGGTATCCAATATACATTAATTAAAGTGTAAGTCTTCCCATTAATTTGTATTGTAACCATACAAAACATTCCTTTGTCATCCTGATAAGACTTAATGGTTTTAGGAATGGGCATACTTTTATTCCATAAAATAGCCACTCCTCTTTTTTTCTGAGTGTGCTCTGAACTAACCAATACTGTATATTTGTTTGTGGCTAGTTTATCAATATCTTTTTCAAGAGATGGGTTTCTTGTAGGAAGACTAAGTTGGCCTTATGTAAATTAATGTATCTTATTAGGCTTGCCCTTTTACATGGATTATTCAATCCATTAATGTTTAAAGAAATTCCTTTTAAAGATGTCATTTGGCATTTTAAAACTTAAGAATCTTATGATCAAAATAACAAATAACAAGATAAGTAATGTTACATCTCCTCCTTTAGGTGTACCTTTAAATATAGCTGTATTTATCGAATCTCTTATGGGATTTCGTATAGGATTCAATTTTGTTTGTAGTGACAATGAATGTACAAAATATATTGTGGATGTCAAAACTATATACAAATAACAATGAACAAGTAAAAATAATGTAAGGATTAAACCTTGCATCCAGCCTGGAGTTATAAACTCCAACTTAGAGTAGTATTTACCACTCAAGTTAACCCCCTACCCTAAGCAGCAGTACGTCAGCTACCACCTTATCAATTTAATACTAGTTATATTTAACTGAAGTTAACAGTTTTCAATTCAATTATCTAGCAAGACAAGACTACACATTTGGTAAAACAGCATCATATAAAGTAAAATAAACCTTTTTTTTTTTTTTTAAAAACTGTTCATACTACTATATACATCCATGTAATATAAAACACTTGTATTCAAATAGCATTCAAATAATCTTGATGTTAGAAATCAAGAAGAGAGAAAAATAAGTTCTAACATTCATTTAAATGAAAAACGTTGGCTAATATGATTCAGACATTACATATATTAGGATGCATCTATTTTCTGTCATGTAAATACAGTTAACAGCTTCCAAAAAAAACCTTGAATTGCTTGTATATGAGCATTTACTCAAACTCATTATTGCCAATAGAATAAAATATTGTATTCATAGAAATTGTTATAAATCATACTTCATAGTTAAGCAGATTCTCAGAAACATTTATATACATATCTACATACACACACATACACACACACACACACACACACACACATATATATATATATATATATATATATATATATATATATATACATACACACATACACACACATATACACATATACATATATATATATATATATATATATATATATATATATATATACATGCATACACACACACACACACACACACACACGCACACACACACACATACACACACACACACACACACACACACACACACACACACACACACACACACACACACACACACACACACACACACACACACACACACACACACACACACACACACACATACATATATATATATATATATATATATATATCTGATCTCACTGAGTTGTATATTTACTGAGCACCATCTTACATTGCTGTCCCTTCAATAAATCTGTCTGCTTTATACAAAATAATGCATAGCAAACACATTTTAGTAACCAGATTTTACAAACATGCTATACTACTGCTTTAAAATATATCACATGACAATTTCTTCCTGAATAGAGTTATAAAATTATTTATGCTTGTCAATCAGATGAATTAAATGAGTTATAGTAATGTATATGTTTGGGACATAGGTTTTTAACACATATTATTAAGCTGCTATTCCTGTATCTGTGATGTGTCAGTGTGATATTTAGGTCAAGGGTGAGACCAGCTGCTTTCAGCTTCTCTGTGAGAATTCTGAGAGTTGAAGCTTTTGAAGTAGCTCATGGACACTGTGCATGAGACAGCCCACATCCCAGATTGTCTCTCTTAACATTTTGGTGGGAAACTTATTAAAAACTAGTTACAAACATTCATTTAGCAGTGTAAATGCATCTAAACATGACAAAACCTTCACAATGCATTCTACAGGTTATTACAGACTCTATGTAAGTGAAATCAAGCCCAAAATTATTAATAAGTAACAAAACTCAACATGTTTGTCCCAACTCAACTCCTATGTGAATCTTATTATTTACTGTGTCTATATGATCAAAAGTATTTCTATATATTAATAAAGAAAAGAAAAGAGAGTAGAAAGTAAAAGGGTGTAAGGCAGAAATAAAAAAAATGTAAGAGAAAGCTAAAAGAAGTATATACAATAGAATATTACTTACTGTTTATATTAATAGAGTTAAAATAAAACATATTATTTACTATTATTTAGTTCTAATTATTATTAGTTAAAGCATGACAGATTATTTACAAACAAGCATAAGCAGTGTAATCAAGAAAGTATAATTAGGTAGTGTCATTCCTGTATCTGTGATGTGTCAGTGTGATATCTAGGTCAAAGGTGAGACCAGCTGCTTTCAGCTTCTCTGTGAGAATTCTGAGAGTTGAAGCTTTTGAAGTAGCTCATGGACACTGTGCATGAGACAGCCCACATCCAAGATTGTCTCTCTTAACATTTTGGCGGGAAACTTATTAAAAACTAGTGACAAGCATTCATTTAGCAGTGTAAATGCATCTAAACATGACAAAAACCTTCACAATGCATTCTACAGGTTATTACAGACTCTATGTAAGTGAAATCAAGCCCAAAATTATTAATAAGTATCAAAACTCAACATTTTTGTCCCAACTCAACTCCTATGCAAATCTTATTATTTACTGTGTCTATATGATCAAAAGCATTTCTATATATTAATAAAGAAAAGAAAAGAGAGTAGAAAGTAAAAGGGTGTAAGGCAGAAATAAAAAAAATGTAAGAGAAAGCTATAAGAAGTGTATACAACAGAATGTTACTTACTGTTTATATTAATAGAGTTAAAAATAAAACATATTATTTACTATTATTTAGTTCTAATTATTATTAGTTAAAGCATGACAGATTATTTACAAACAAGCATAAGCAGTGTAATCAAGAAAGTATAATTAGGAATAGCATTTGAAGAACATATAAACTTTTAAAGGAAAAAAAAAATGTATCAAATTACTGACCTTATTTTTCCTCTTCATAAAGAGAAACAAGTTAAATCACAGCTTGCCATTAAATCTCCAGATATTTTGACTAGTTATGAAACAAAACATTTCTTTGCACACAGAGAATAACTTTGATTAAATCTTTTCAAAATATTTGTTGCTTCTTGGAAATGCAGGAACTATATTTAAAAAGATTAATAATAAAATAAAATGATGAGAGAGAAAAAAAAAATAGTACAAATCATTTGTTTTTTAGTCTCTTCTTCTTCTTTGAAGTCTTCCACGAAGTTTCAGTTGCCAGTCTCTTTAACGAAGGACTAGCCCATTCCATTTCTTCTATTTTTCCAAAATCTTATTTTTTGATAAACAGTAAAGCAGAGTCTAAGTCATCGAAAATTTTAGGACCATCAGGAAGGAAGATTTTAAGCTTGGCAGGAAACAGAAGGTATGTTTTAAACTGTGCTTTTTAAGCTCCCTTATTAGTGGCAGAAAAACTTTTCTTTTAGCTAATACCATGGAAGAATAGTCATTGTCAAAACGCACAGTTGTTTCATTAATCTTAACAGGAGCTTTAGCCCAAGCAGATTTAAGAACCATCTCTTTATCAAAAGATGATAGAAATCTAACTATAACTGATCTAGGATAGTTTTTGTTAGAGTTAGTATTAGCTATAGATCTATGTGCTCTTTCGATACCAAAAGAGAATGCTTCTGGTAAATCTAAAGTTTTAGGGAGCCATGTTGTTAAAAAAGAAGTAATATTGTTACCTTCAATATTTTCTGGCAGTCCAAAAATCCTAATGTTATTGCGCCTAGATCTATTTTCCAGGTCATCCAGCTTTGTTTGTAAATGTGTATTTTGTTTCAGCAGAAACTCAATGTTGATTTTCTCTTCTTGTATTCTATTTTCCATGTCATTCACAGCTTCTTCTATGCCTGTCATCTGGATCTTTTGTTGTTGCAGGTCCATATGTAACAAGTATATTTGTTTTGTAATTTTTTCTATGAAAGTGTCTATTTTAGTATCCATTTTATCCATCTTAGCAGTAAGTTGCTGGACTATAATTATCAGAGACTGAAGTTCTTTCTTGATGCTGGAGTCTTGAGAATTTGTCTTACTGGAACTCATTTCAGACTGATAAACTGACAGGAAAATTTCCAAAGTAATTTCTGACAGGAATATTATTAAGATTTCCTTTCTTTTTTAGATATAGTTCAAGAACTATATAAAACAAACATATTTAGAAAGAAAATTACTTCAAAAATTAATTTTTTAAGTAATTAATTCCTGTCAATGTAATGAAATTGGTGGAGCTGAAGAAATCTGCTGCTATCCTGTGTTCATCCTTGGCCACGCCCCTTTTAAATGAAGTTTTGAGGGGTTTGTCAGTTAAACCACTTGCTATAAAAGTACATGCCAGGTTGAAAATGCATGTATCGTGGATGGTGTGCAGCTCTGGTAAAAGTATTGTTCTACAGTATAAATGAAACATTTCACTCTACCTGAAAATGAGCAGATGCACTTCAACATTTTAAATATAATCTGGAATGCAATTAAAGACTGAAATATATGATCATTAAAATATGCAGATATTTTTAACAACCTGAGTTAAGAGCAGCACTCTTAAAATAGTCAGACAGTAGCGTAAAAAAGACAGACATAAAATGTTTCATGTGACTACTACTACAGATATACATACTTGTATTCTGAAATATCCATAAATCTTCACTTCCACTCAGAAATTTCTTGTAGGTGACAGAACTTTGCTGCTCCATACTAATAAAAAGCTGGTTCAGAAACATGTAAAAAGGCAAAATAACACAGTAGAGAAACATGGCCTGAAGCTGACTCACAATGTAATAGAAATTATGCTGTATGATGGGGTCAGACAAATGAAGGAATTTGTAGAAAAAACTCATTAGGTTTCATAATGACTGGCATTATCTGACTCAGGTCATGTGGAATGAAGAACCCAGCATCCTCTATGTAGTATGTTTGCAGCAATGCATGTTCGCATGAACAAGAGCACATTGCTATAAGCACAGATGAAAGCCCTGATCTGTACACAACAAAGTCTCTTCTATGTTTTTTACAAATAAGTGGAAATAAATGGGTGTATAAAAACATCAGAAAGGGAGAAGACCAAGTAATGGTACATAGAATGGCAATACGAAAGGGAGAGTCATACAGGCATGGGGCAGCAAGGTTATATTTCTTTGTGGCTGGCAGATGTCCATTTTCCATATTTCAAAGTAAGATAGGTGGTGAAGTTAGCTAGCAGAAGTTGTGGATAGGAAAGTTGGTATAGTGATGGCAGCAGGAGCAGAAAGATAAAACCAAATTGTATATGTCTTCACATCTACTTAAACTTTCACTCTGAAATCCCCCAAAACTAACACCAACCTATACTGCAATGACTTAATTACCTTCTTACAAATATAATTCTACCTTGTATGCTAGACAGACTTGACTATAAACTGCTCCTCTATTTACATATTAAGCTTTAATCTGTCTATAACTGTAAGCAACAATGTATTAACGTTATATGATATTTTCCTGTAATAAAATGTAATGTGTAGACACAATTGTAAATTGTAAAACAGTTTGTACTTTATGTGTAGTTTTTTCCCTGGGGCCTCCGCTGAAAATGGGTTTCTGACCCAGTCGGACTTTCCCAGTCAATAAATGACAATTAATAAATAAATAATTTATTGTACATATTAGAACTTTGGCATACAAAAAACAACAAGCTGATACTGACACAATTGAGGTGGAAAACACAAAAGACAGTTGCAGGCAATAAGAGAGACCACTGATGGGATGGACTGTAGTATAAATTGGGAGTGGGAATTGCTATTCATGTGTTGAATGACTGCCATGCTTCACAGTGCTGCAGCAAACCTATGATCAATCACTTCTGTGTTCACTGCTATGACTTTGCCTAGTAACTGTTGATCTGCTGGTCAGGGCCTAGCAGATACATGACTCACTCAATTATATAAGGATGGGTTTGTGACTAGCAATATCAGTGTCCAGCTGCCATTCCGCCAAGTCCAACACATGCCTTCTATCACCTACTGAGTAGCATGTTTTGATCCAGAGGTGGTACCCTCTGATGGTCAGTCTACACCTTCTACTGGAGACAGATCACCATAGGGTAAAATGACCCATCAGGGTCATACACTGTTACATGCTCCATATAACCCAGCATAGAGACTGGCATGGAACCATCGGAGGACATAGCAAGCAACGAATACCATATGCTATTACAGGCATGGAAGACACTGTATAAAATATATATACAGCCCTAGGTCTAGACAGTCTTGTTTAGTCACTGCAGCAAATCATCTTTTCTCCTCCATCTAACACAGTGTTGAAAAAAGAAAACAAAGTGATTTCCATAACCTAAGTATCCCAGCTGCATCTGGCCTAACACTTATGCCTATATAAATATAAGTACCACCTGTCAAGTAATACTGTTCCCAACCTCTTCTTCCTATTACTTCAGAAGATCATGGTGGAACCTCTTTTGGTCAGTGTATTGGTGCTAGCACTGATAGTCAGAGTGGGTGATGTTTTGGGCATTACTAACTACCCTGTCAAGGCAATGTCAGGCATCAGCAATAAAGCAAAGAATCTAATAAGAGCATATAGAATGTGTACCAATGGTCTCTAACTGAAAGGTACAGAAAGATTTTGGTTTCCAGCATGTACCATGTGGGAGCCCCCACACACACATACATGCACAACTCAGCAGCTTCAGAAGTCATGACAATTTCACAGGTTACAAGCTAGAGTAAAATGCACATTGAGGGAATCTAGGGAAGCTAATGAATGCTTCAAAGGGCAGCAGGGCAGAGCCTTGAAACTCAACGCCACGTCAGAGCCATGTGTTAGCAAGTATGTTATAGTGATGTGATGGGTAGAAACATGTTGGCTTAAGTATATTGACACAGTGCAGCCTAGATCCCAGTTTATCCATTCAGCATAGCTTCACTAAGAGCTGCAAGAGTTAATAAAAAAACAAGTAGGGGTCATGGACCTGCTTGTACATGCAGAGGTCCTTTGCAGTATTTTATATGTGCACATTTGTAGGCATGAGCCTCATTTCATAATCCAAGACCATACATACTGCATTTAGTGTAAACTTCTTTGACATTTACCTAAAAATGCATTGTTAACATAAATGCTACATTATAGTACTCAAAACTACATGATAAATGTAGCCACGGCCATTACAGTTCTCACCACCTGGACTTGCAAGTGGACATATTTGTGGTTATTACATTCACTCCTTAGTGGAGAAAGAAGAAAAAAGAAAACATTCTACAGCTGCTATGGCCAGGATTCATGAGAATATGGAATGCAGGAGATTTACTGTATAGCAATCCTACACTTTTATTGTTGCTGGAGTGTGATTGCCCTAAATATACCTGTTGACAAGGGGGGAACCACATGCGTGTGTGTAATGCAGCTGTATAATATGCAACCACAATGATTTACAGAATACAGGAGGGTGTAAATTGTAATGTAATAAGTGAACACTGGCCATATGCAGCTGGAGGAACTGACCAGACAAATAAGAGACTTTTGATGGGTGGGTGACTCCCTAGCCATTTGCAGACAGATTTGTATGGAGCTCAGGAAGGGTTGTCATTATGGATGCCCGAGACCAGGTGTCAGGTACAGTATTTAGTGGCCCACAAAGCCATTTACTCTGGGATGGTGTAAAGTGGACTATGACCATTTGTGTGCTTCTCATATAGAAATGAGTGCTTTGCAAAGCAAAATATCTGAAAATGTTAGATCAGATATAGAACATAGTGGACAACATAAGATGGGAATGGTACACATGTTAACAGATACTGGGCTGGTGTAAATATGTAGAACGCATGATCATCATGTGTTTTTGGGCAAAGATATGCTTAGATTGTTGATAGGGTGCATGTCACACCATTCTTCAACCCCACACTGCTTTAGTGAAACACTGTGGGACCTATCCTATAATAATGGGGTATGGTAGAGGTTGCACCATATAAATGGGCAGCTGACATGTGTTTATGAACAGTACGGCTGTTGCTGCACATATGATGTGGCTGATTATTGTTCAAGCTGCATGTTCATATTTACAGGTAAAAATGTACCTTAGAAGAGAAAGCACCTATAGAAGTTCTCACAGCACAGATGGCAGTTGTATTCCATGCTCTTCATGAACATGCATGGCATTATTGCAAATAGATAACAGTGATCATCCCCTGTATGTTTGTGTCTGGTGTGAGAAATAGGAGAATGTTTCGGCAGTCAGTAGTCACAAGGTCTACTGCAGGATCACTGACATGATACATCCCACATGCCAGATTTCCATATGGCATAGCACAGTACAGGGTGGAAAACAGAAGAAGTCTGTTATCATAGACCTCTCTGACTGCCTTGGTGGAATAACTCTTATCTCTGTATGGGAGAATGCAAGAACCTTGATATCTGACAAAAGCCTGGTTGATAGAGCTAAACTGGATGCATCATCATTCCTATCTGTAAGGGATTCTCCAGTTTGGCATTGACATGTCACTAGCACAGTTTAGGGACAAGCCTATGCCACATGGTCAGTGATGCTCAACACTGCCACATGTCATCTAATGGCACATCTGGGTTGCAGGCATGAAAGCATAATATGCAAGGTATGTTTGTTTACATTGATTCCACAGCTGTTTTTATTACCTCTGTTGAATTAAAATGCAGAGGGATTATTACATTTTAGTAATATTGCACATCTCTGTTTTCCGGCTTGTTTCACCAGTGATATGGATATCTGTTACTCTACTAAGGAACACGGCATACCCAATGTTGTTGCTGCATCAGACATTGATGACACTGTCTTTATGATAGCACAGAGTGAGAGCATAGTATCACTATTTAAAATGGTGAGTGTGGTGGGCCTACAACCAGTAATATTCAGTGACACAGCTCTGTTGCCTGTGGTTCCCTACCCAATCTTTCCAAATCATCAAAAAAGAAGCCACATCAATGACCCATACTCAGGGAGTGCTTTCATCCCATGCATAGACAGTGGAAGACAACACATACTGAAATTGTGGGGACACAGGTATGGAGTAGTAGTCCTGTGACCCATACAGCCCGGTCTCCTGGATATTGCCTGATATGGGTGTCACAATAAGTATTACAAAACTGATATGCAGGTTAGTCATTAGGCCTAGGTGTTCTTCCACCACCAACATGGCAGACATAATTGGTGTAGTTTGATGACTTTGTGAAGACTTATGCAGGGCTATAAAATACATGTCTCAACTCACTGGTGTGTTAGACATACTCCTGAGTGCCATGAATGCCACCCTGGTGCTTTCTGCCTCCATGCCACAGGGCTGATTACATTCCCATGTCCAGCAATCACATACCTAGATTGCGGTACATCCTACAGGGAAGGCAGGTCGTATGTAGATGCTGCCACCGCCTCCACATCACACAATGGGGGTGTGACTGATAATGTATGCATGGCATGGCATGGCCACCCACGGAGATGTGGAGTACATAGAGGTCAAGCACATACCATGGCTAGGCAATCACAGTCTAGCAATTCAAGATCTTCACTATCAGTGGGTGTTGGTGCCAGTTCCATTCCTATGATGGGGGTGCACTCACAGCTGGAGGCTACTGAAGGCTAAATCCTTCCTATCTGATGTCCCACAATGGTTATTACACACACAATGTCAACCATTCTGAACACATCCCCAGTACTGCTGCAGACTTACTCATCAAAAGAAGTGCTTCCATCCTCCCTACATCGCATATCCTGCTCCCTTTTTCTTTATCTATTTCACATACTCCCTGTCAGATTGTTACTTAACCCAGTAACAATGTGCGCATTGCTGATTTCTGTCACTATACTCTGTCTCATACAGACTACTCAGGAGTGACCTTTGCCTAGCCTGTAGTGCAACCACAGATCCTGACCTGATGGAAATGGTACACATTAGCAAGACAAATGGTACTCGCTGCACCAGCTCTAGCGACCTCAACATGAGAAACGACATTAACAGGACCTGTTGGAGAGACAGGTACATCTCCCAGAGGCTCCCCTATTCTGAAATAAGCTTTCAATCCTAGTAAAACAGAGACCTTCGCTGACTCTTTTGAAGAGAAATCTGGATAACTGGATGGGAAATCACAAATTCACCCCTGAGGTTTCACCTGTGTCCCTTCTGAACAAGGGCTGCAGGTCTTCAGTCCGGTCTACCAATAGCACCATTAAAAGAGGGAAAAAAACTTGGATAGGTTTGCAAGGGCTTCAAGGGCATTAGCCTAGTAAGCTTCTATGGTCCTATCAACCTATGATTCTGTCACTGGGTCCAATCTCCAACTGATCATATAATGACTACTGTGCCCTGCCCTCACAGCTATGTCATATGGGTAAGTAATGTCTGATACACAGCTTGACCAGTCATTGGACTGTAAGATATAGCCTGGATGTAGTACAGCATGCATCATATTTAATCATTATTGTATTTAACCTGCCCATTGCTGTGAATGACATGGCACCTCTTTGCCAGTCACACATGGTATTGTGTCCCTCTCTGCCTCACATGTTCTTTGATTTTGATTGTAGTCTGTCTGGTCCTCTGATAGCAATCTCCTGATCTAGCCTTCTGTGTATAATTATGTTGTAAGAAATGCATAGTCAGAAAATATCTATTTGCAGGTCTGTGGAGCATACTGCAGCACAGATCAGATGAAACCAAGTAGTGTAAGTGTGACTTCATCAGTCTGAACATAGGTTTGTGATGTTTTTGGTCTGTGACAGTGTGGCTTTTTATTGTAGTCAGTCATGCTGGTATAGCACTATTAGAAGTCATGGCTTGAAGGCATATCCAGCACAACAATAAGATGTTTCTTTGGGAAGCCACCCCTCAAACATTGCTGGTATAGGTCAGAAGTGTTCCAGGTGTGGGCTTTTGGGAATGCTCTGCGTTATGCAAATTCACACTGTATATGGCATTGTGTGTGTGTTGCACACCAGATTGAAGCTGATGGAATAGATACTCTTACAGTTAATGTACTGATGTCCATGCAGAACAAGCAGGGCTGTGATAGCAATATGGGTTCAATCAATGACCCCTAGAAACTCAGGAATCAGAGCATTCCATAGAATGTCTGCAAAGTGCTGTTTCTCTGCTCTGTCACTTTTGGGAACCATGTATGCCATTCGACATAGAGCAGTATAACATCAAGGAACTGGTGTAGTATTTGTGAAGTGGCTGCCTATGACACATCCACCATGTCCTCGAATAGTTGCTCAAAGGCTGTTGTAACAAGAGTTGTCCAAGATAAACCTACCTTAGAGACCAAAAGGGTAGATATTCCAGACATCCCATTAGATTCCATGCGAGGAAAGAACAAGTCAACCAGTTGTCACATAATGTCTCTGTCTATATCATAGTTGTTGACTATGTGCCATGGGAAAGATGGTATGTTAGGAGTGGATTGAACCTTCTGTCATAAGGGAAGTGCTAGAGTACCCTATCACACAGAGTGGCTGGGAGAGTAGCCTCTAACACTTACCTATTAATGGCTGATGCACCTAACTTTGTAGAGTTCTCTCTCTCCTTAGTCACAGCATAATTACAGTGCACAAACTTGCTGATGGTTCATAGATTCATAGGTAGGTACAAGGCTATTGGCCCAAGGGACTAAATAAGCCTAGCCAACAAGGTTCCCTGACTTACGGCACCCAAGAAAGTTAATTTCCTGTGCCTCTGTTGAGCAGAGCCACAGAAGTGATCCCCGGGGTGTATTTCCTATTTCCCATCCATTAATCAAGTTTTTCTTGAAGAGTGCTAATGAGGAACTTTGCTTGACATAGATGAGTAGCTTGTTCCAGAGTATAGGATGTCTCTGTGACAGGAATCTATCCCTCCAGCATGTCCTGTTTATTGTGGTGACAAGGTTTAGGTCCCTAGAGCACATAGCTCAGAGGGATTGGAATTTCTTTAGGTGTAGCATGTCCAACAGCTCTGGGTTTAACATAGCTTTATATATTAGGCAGAGATCTCCTCAGAGTAGGCAATATGCTACAGAGTAAAGCTGGAGTTTTTTGAGATGGTCAGTGTAGGGCATCTGTTTGAGGTCAGTAATCCTCTTTGTGAGGTACTTCTGTGGCCTTTCCAGCTGCTACTGCAGATGTCTTGTGAGGTACATTCCAAAAGGGGCATTGTACTCTATAATGGGTCTAATGTGTGCCAAGTAGAGGGGAACAATGAGCTCTGTTTTCCTGGATAAGAACCCTTTTGTGATGAGGTGTGCCACATAGAAAGATTTCCTGACTTCTGTGATGCTGTGACTATCAAAGGAGAGACTACTGTCCACCTGGGTCCCAAGGTCTCTTATCACACATTCGGCATTAAGTAGACTGCCGTTTATGTGGTAGTTCTTGGGTACAGAGTTTTTACCAAAGGGGATGACAATGCACTTTTTGGCATTGAGCTTGAGGCCATGCCTCTGACACCAGGCATCTGTCTCAGTGAGACCCTTCTGTAGGATGTCCACATCATTTGGGGACCGACTATGGCTCCTAGTTTGCAGTCATCTGTGAACTCTGTTAGCCAGAGGCCTTCTATGTTAGTCTGTACTTCAGAGAAGTAGATACCAAACAGGAGAGGTCCCAGGACTGAACCCTGTTGTACTCTCCACTTGTCACTGATTTGAAGTCAGATTTGGAGTCTGCAACTTTTACAGTGTGGGTTCTGTCAATGAGCCAGTTGGCAACCCATCTTGTGACATAGGGATTTATACCTAGTTTAGTTAGTTTAACTATAATTCCAGAATGAGGGATGGTGTCGAAAGCCTTGGCAAGGTCAAGATAGGCTGTGTGAACCAGCTTACCCTCGTCTATGGCTTTGGTGACTGCCTCAAAGAAGTCGATCAGGTTCAGAAGGCATGATCTGCCTTTCACAAACCCGAACTGTGTGGGGTCCAGAGATTGGACTTTACCAATGTCTTTGTTTATGAGTTCCATGATGATACATTCCATGACCTTGCCGGCCAGGCTTGTCAGGCTAATGGGGCGATAGTTCACAAGATCAGTGGTGGCTCCCCCTTTGTGGAGTGGGATAACTGTTGCTGTGCACCATTCAGTGGGCACAAAGCCTGACGTGAGACTATGATTGAACATGGTGCTTAGTTGGGGAGCCAGTTCATTCTGAAGTTTGTGTAAAACGCAGCCTGGGATGTTGTCCGGTCCCATGGATGCTGTGTTTTTGGTTTTAGAGAGTGCAGCTTTTACCTGCATAGATGGGATTACAGGGACTCTGCATTCTTCCTGTATAGATATGGGCCCTTTCGGGGTTGAGAGGGGGGTAAAGTTATCACTAAAACTATCTGCCAGGATGTTGGCAATATCAGTTGGTTCTGTAATTTTTGTGCTATTGTGCTGTAACTCAGAGTAGATCTGGGTGTTGCCATTGAATTTCTTGACATAGCTATAGCAAGCTTTGTGGTTGCCCTTAGAACCAGTGGTGATTTTGTTTTCATAGATAGCTTTGGAGGATTTTATAAGGGATCTCAGCTTCTTACTGAGGCTTACCAGGGAGCTCCTCCACTCATGGGATTTTACTCTCTTTTGCAACAGTTTCTTCCTTCTGTTGTAGATTTTGTTTATGGCAAGGGACCACCAGATTGGCTTCCTATTTTTGAAGGATAGCATCTTGGTTCTGTTTGGGATAGCACGATCCATGCACTCATGTAAGTGCTTATAGTGTGCATTTGTGTAGGATTCAGCAGTCATAACTGTATTGTCCATCTGCATTGGTGTCATGAAGATAGCCACTTCTGTCTTAAGAGGCATGAAGTTGTCTTTGAAGAAATTTTTTACCATGGTTTCCTTAATGTTGGGTGGGGGCGGGATGCGGATATCTGGGGTGATTAGCTTATGGTTGGATCTGACCAATGAGGAGTTGACTTCAGGTGTGAAACACTGGTCACTCATGTTGGTAATGACTAAGTCTAGGATATTGTTGCCCCTGGTGGGGGTGTGGATAAGTTGATCCAGGGCATTGGAATTTATGAATTCCAGAAAGTGTTGAGAGAAAGAATTGGATTGTGAATTAGCAGAAATTTCTATTAATTTATTAATGGTTCTACTAATTGTTTATCTTCATTTGCATTTGGAGTAGGTCCTGCAACCATAATGTTGCTCCCTTCAATATTATTTTATGGTCTTTAGTATATGAAGGCAAATGTGCAATTTTGGTTGCTTGCACAATGGTACTTTCTATGTCCTCGAATTAGCCTTCCACTTGGAGCCACCTCTCTTACTGCATTTTTGCATAACATGTTGCACTATTTGTTTTTCAGTCCCACGGAACTGTCTTCAGTATTGCAAATATGCATATACAGACACGTTGAGATAAAAAACTCTTATCGGTAGAAATCTGGACAAAGCCATAAATAATGGGGAGACAAAGGCACAAAACAGAGATAATTAGTATTGCTCCTATACATTTAAGAGAGTTAATAGAAATAAAGGTGTTGCATTAACATGGATTTTCTAAAGGGTATGAAATCTACTACTCAAATGTCAGCCTTTATTCTCTGACGTCAATTCTCACTGATTTAGCAGAAAACCAAACTTTTATTTGGACCACACCAAAAATATGAGGCAAAAATATGGACTTTCGGTAAAAATCTGGATAGATGAGCGGTATGTCAGGAGGTTTGTAGACATCTTAATTGCTGCTACTACCAAAGATCACCCAATTGCTTTCACTGTTCACTCTCTCTCTCTCTCTCTCACACACACACACACACACACACACACACACACACACACACACACACACACACACACACTTTTTTCCATTTTATTTTTTTTTTACACTCACTAAACAGCAAAACCACTGCTTAGCAAGTGTAAATGTAACAGCTCGATCGCTCTTGGTTTCACTCATATGCACAGATGTGCTGCTTAGCAAGTGTAAAATAATGGCTGTCATTAGTTTTTTTTTCTGTTTTAGCTCTACTGCAGCTTGACGTGTTTTGGTGAAGTGACGGACAAGTTTTTCAGACGGCATTACTTGTATGTTGATGCCCTGCTGGAGAACATTCATTCTCCAATCAGGATGCAATCTATGGCTCACCCATTCTCTCTTGTAACTGGAGTAAAGTGCATCACCTGTGCTACT
The DNA here is from genome assembly GCF_019279795.1 of Protopterus annectens. NCBI lineage: Eukaryota > Metazoa > Chordata > Ceratodontiformes > Protopteridae > Protopterus > Protopterus annectens. The sequence continues at coordinate 816,528,160 of NC_056735.1, read as the reverse complement.
CTCTGCTTTGCTACATTTTAGTAGAAGTTGAGTGGTACAGGGATCTCTTGGTGAAGTGTACTCTCTGAGAATGGTCTGTACTGATGGGAAGTTGTTTGTTTTGTGGATTAGTCTGTGGGTTGTAAGCAGATTAGAGCAGGTTAGATAATTTGGCAGGTCTAAAGAATTTCATTGTTTTAAAGCTAAACAATGGGAAGTCTTGTATGGTAATCTGGCTGTAAATTTTCCTCCTTTGCTACAGCCACTTTTAAGTTTATTTTTACTGGTAGAGTGACGGTTTGTAAGGATGAGAGATGCATACATGAGAGGAAAGGAGAGAAGGTGCAGTAGATGTCCTAGTTAAGTCATAGAGGTAGCATTTTGCCTGACAGAGAAGACTGAATTTGCAATGTGCTTTTTAATAATTTGTGAAATGTGAATGTGATACTTCAGGTTGTCATCTATAGTAACATCAAGTAGTTTAGCACAGGAGACCCTTTCTAGTGTGGTGTTATTAGCTGAGGTAGTGCTGAATCTGTGTTTTTGAGTTAAGATTGCCTTTGATAAATGTAGAATCAATTTAGTTTTCTTGGCATTCAGGGGTTAGTCTTAGTTCTCAAGCAAAAGATCCAGTAGAGGTAAAAGTGTGTGATTTACTACATTTTTAAAAGGTTTGGAGCTGAACATATCAGCAAAGAATTGTCAGTTTCTTGTACAATGGTGGTTAGATTACTGGCCTAGTGGGGGTCATTTTTAAAGATATTGAACAGTAGAGGGCCAAGTGCTGAACCTCAGAGAACCTCAATGGAGACTTTAAAATGAAGGGAGAGACTTTGAAGTTTGCTCTTTGCTAGAAAAGTAGCTGCAGAATACAGAAGATGTTTGTGAGGATTCTAAGGAAAAAAGGTCATGTAGCAATTTTGGTGATGAAATTTTGTGCTGGATGCCTTAGACAAGTGTAGTAAAATGGAGGAGACTAGGTTACTTATATTTCTATTAAGGTCAATAGCCGCAATGAAACTAAGGAGTGCTGTTATTTTACTGTGACTGGGTCAGAATCCATGCAGTGTGTGTGAGACAAGATTGCTATCAGTGAGGTGTTTGAGGAGCTGATAGTGGTAACTAATATTTTGATAGGGGTGGTAGAATAACAATTATCCTATAGTATGAAACCTCTGTGCAGGTCCCACATTTATGAAGTACTTTAATGTATGATTTCTTCCAGGGACAAATCACATGGTTTTCTTTGATGGAGTTGCTTATCAGTATGGAAACCAGGTATGCTACAGCATCAGTGGATAAAGTGGTTGTTTTTAAGTTTTAAAAGGTGTTTTTTAATTGTTAAGGTGGCAGCATATTGGAAGGAAAACAGAGGTTGTTAGTTGTTTTGGTTGATGGGAGGGAGGTGAGGGGTTAATCTTTGAATGGTGAGAAGACTGACTGGGTAAAGTAAGTGTTGAATAGGAATTGCTGGCTACATTGTTGTTTATTGTTGGCAAAAGTGTTGGATTGACTAGTGTATAGGACCTTTTTTTAATTGAGAAACAATATAGCTTGCAGTCATGCTGGTGCCTATAATAATGTTCAGCATAGTAGTATTTTTGTCTGTTTTTATTTTAGTTTTGATAGGTTTTGTAGATGTCTAAAATCCTGCCATTTGTTTTGTATTCTATTTTTCAACCTTGTTGTCCATGCTTTATCACCTTCAGATAAAAAAATAACTTACATGTGATGAATAATAAAAAATAATTTACTTGTAATCTCACCTAAAACACACTTAGCTGGACCTGTATTTGAACAGTTCTGTCCTTGTCTTTCTTTGAGACTGAACTACAAAACTTTCTAGTAATATAAAAACAGTATACTTCTCAAAAAGAAAAAAAACACCTCTAAAACTTTAATTCTAATCTCAGAGCTTCTAGTGCACAATGTATCTGAACTTGGCTGCACAGGCTTATGTACTTGAATGCTTGGTATTGCAACCACAGCAGGCTGTAACTGAAAATATGTTTTTCCTGGTGAAAAATACAGGATATTTACTCTGATGTAATTAGAACTCAGTAGTGAAGGATTTTTTTACATTATTTTATTCAGCTTATTGAAAAGAAGTTTACCGCAGCACCTATAATGAAAGCATAGTATAAAGCAAAATGTTAGACTGCAGCTGGAAGCAATCATGGAAAGGCTACATATCTGCCCCTTTTGAGATTTTATTGCATAACCTTAAAAATAATAGTAAAATTGTATTTAACTTTAAAACATACCTACGACTAATTTTGCAACCTAAATATCTTCACATGCAGCACACCTCTTAGTTTCACCCCATAGCTTTAGCTGCTTGAAAACATTATATTTTAGTCACATGATGTGACAAATGAAAATAGTTACACATCTTTCTAGTGAAATGCAGAGAAGTTTTGTTATTAATGCATTAGTAACTCAGCAATTAAATATTTTGGGCCATTATTGTATTCAGCATACTGATGATTAAGTCTATCATTACACCTATGATTAAAATCAAAGATAATGCAAAATATCAGACTGTATTATGAAAGGCATATGATCAAAAGCCACTATGGGCCTGTTTTTCAAAGTCTCTTTCTTTGTTCCTCATTGAGGTTTCATTAGAAACATACAGGAAATAACAACAGACTATAGTGCTACGTAACTTACCTAAAGCTACCATTCTATCCTCAGAGCTTCCAGTACATCACAGTTTCAAATTTGACTTCACACTTGATACTGCTCAGACAAGCTCCACGTGGGTTTACAGAGTGGTCCTAGCAGCAAGGAACTCGAAAAAGCGACTACCTTCTGGATTTAAGTATATTTGATTTTTTTTCACTGGCAATAGCTTCTGTTGTTACTTTAAACTAGCCTGAACTGTTTTTTTCTGATTACTGCATTTATTTTTAAATCTGCACTTAAAGTTACATTTAGTCGAATTTAATCGAAAGTTTGCTTGTTTGTTTGTTTAATTTAACTGTGGAGGCTGCCCACTAAAGTGTGCTAGCCTGTGTAACTAATTTATCACTGTCTCTGCATTTTCTGTGTATTTCTACAAAAAAAAAACAAAAAAATAATCCTTGTTTTCCCGCCTTTCTCGACTAGTTTAGACCAGTATACAGGCATTGCTGTATTCTGGGCTGTGGTGTAGTTCCTGTGTTGTCTACTACCTTACTTGGATAGAAGGATGTTTCTTTGCTCACCAGTGGGAGTGGGGAGCCTTGAGCAGCCTACCTGTCATTGGGGGAAGTGACCTCAGCACAAGAAGCTGTAGTAATTGGTTGTTTGGGACCATTCCTAGCTCTTTTGTAGTTCACTGCTTAAAATCTGCCTCTGGGCATTTTTTTCTGGCTATACTGCTCAGACAAGCTCCACGTGGGTTTACAGAGTGGTCCTAGCAGCAAGGAACTCGAAAAAGCGACTACCTTCTGGATTTAAGTATATTTGCTTTTTTCACTGGAAATAGCTTCTGTTGCTTACTTTAAACTAGCCTGAACTGTTTTTTTCTGATTACTGCATTTATTTTTAAATCTGCACTTAAAGTTACATTTAGTCAAATTTAATCAAAAGTTTGCTTGTTTGTTTGTTTAATTTAACTGTGGAGGCTGCCCACTAAAGTGTGCTAGCCTGTGTAACTAATTTATCACTGTCTCTGCATTTTCTGTGTATTTCTATAAAAAAAAAAACAAAAAAATAATCCTTGTTTTCCCGCCTTTCTCGACTAGTTTAGACCAGTATACAGGCATTGCTGTATTCTGGGCTGTGGTGTAGTTCCTGTGTTGTCCATTACCTTACTTGGATAGAAGGAAGTTTCTTTGCTCACCAGTGGGAGTGGGGAGCCTTGAGCAGCCTACCTGTCCTTGGGGGAAGTGACCTCAGCACAAGAAGCTGTAGTAACTGGTTGTTTGGGACCATTCCTAGCTCTTTTGTAGTTCACTGCTTAAAATCCGCCTCTGGGCATTTTTTTCTGGCTATACTGCTCAGACAAGCTCCACATGGGTTTACAGAGTGGTCCTAGCAGCAAGGAACTCGAAAAAGCGACTACCTTCTGGATTTAAGTATATTTGTTTTTTTTTCACTGGAAATAGCTTCTGTTGCTTACTTTAAACTAGCCTGAACTGTTTTTTTTTCTGATTACTGCATTTATTTTTAAATCTGCACTTAAAGTTACATTTAGTCAAATTTAATCGAAAGTTTGCTTGTTTGTTTGTTTAATTTAACTGTGGAGGCTGCCCACTAAAGTGTGCTAGCCTGTGTAACTAATTTATCACTGTCTCTGCATTTTCTGTGTATTTCTACAAAAAAAAAACAAAAAAATAATCCTTGTTTTCCCGCCTTTCTCGACTAGTTTAGACCAGTATACAGGCATTGCTGTATTCTGGGCTGTGGTGTAGTTCCTGTGTTGTCCATTACCTTACTTGGATAGAAGGAAGTTTCTTTGCTCACCAGTGGGAGTGGGGAGCCTTGAGCAGCCTACCTGTCCTTGGGGGAAGTGACCTCAGCACAAGAAGCTGTAGTAATTGGTTGTTTGGGACCATTCCTAGCTCTTTTGTAGTTCACTGCTTAAAATCCGCCTCTGGGTGTTTTTTTCTGGCTATACTGCTCAGACAAGCTCCACGTGGGTTTACAGAGTGGTCCTAGCAGCAAGGAACTCGAAAAAGCGACTACCTTCTGGATTTAAGTATATTTGCTTTTTTTCACTGGAAATAGCTTCTGTTGCTTACTTTAAACTAGCCTGAACTGTTTTTTTTTTTTTTCTGATTACTGCATTTATTTTTAAATCTGCACTTAAAGTTGCATTTAGTGGAATTTAATCAAAAGTTTGCTTGTTTGTTTGTTTAATTTAACTGTGGAGGCTGCCCACTAAAGTGTGCTAGCCTGTGTAACTAATTTATCACTGTCTCTGCATTTTCTGTGTATTTCTACAAAAAAACAAAAAAAATAATCCTTGTTTTCCCGCCTTTCTCGACTAGTTTAGACCAGTATACAGGCATTGCTGTATTCTGGGCTGTGGTGTAGTTCCTGTGTTGTCCATTACCTTACTTGGAGAGAAGGAAGTTTCTTTGCTCACCAGTGGGAGTGGGGAGCCTTGAGCAGCCTACCTGTCCTTGGGGGAAGTGACCTCAGCACAAGAAGCTGTAGTAATTGGTTGTTTGGGACCATTCCTAGCTCTTTTGTAGTTCACTGCTTAAAATCCACCTCTGGGCATTTTTTTCTGGCTATACTGCTCAGACATGCTCCACGTGGGTTTACAGAGTGGTCCTAGCAGCAAGGAACTCAAAAAAGCGACTACCTTCTGGATTTAAGTATATTTGCTTTTTTTCACTGGAAATAGCTTCTGTTGCTTACTTTAAACTAGCCTGAACTGTTTTTTTTCTGATTACTGCATTTATTTTTAAATCTGCACTTAAAGTTGCATTTAGTCGAATTTAATCGAAAGTTTGCTTGTTTGTTTGTTTAGTTTAACTGTGGAGGCTGCCCACTAAAGTGTGCTAGCCTGTGTAACTAATTTATCAATGTCTCTGCATTTTCTGTGTATTTCTACAAAAAAAAACAAAAAAAATAATCCTTGTTTTCCCGCCTTTCTTGACTAGTTTAGACCAGTATACAGGCATTGCTGTATTCTGGGCTGTGGTGTAGTTCCTGTGTTGTCCATTACCTTACTTGGATAGAAGGAAGTTTCTTTGCTCACCAGTGGGAGTGGGGAGCCTTGAGCAGCCTACCTGTCCTTGGGGAAAGTGACCTCAGCACAAGAACCTGTAGTAATTGGTTGTTTGGGACCATTCCTAGCTCTTTTGTAGTTCACTGCTTAAAATCCGCCTTTGCACGGCTTTGCACGGTCGTGCGCATAGCGCAGCGCCGGTTAAACAAGGTTAAACTTTTTCTGGCTCCGCCAAGTCTGCTGTTCAATTTTTCCCTTAGAACTGTTTCTACTTGCAATCTAAACAGCCTATACTCTATCTGAGAAGCTCAGCACTTGCTCCTAAAGCATTTTTATACAGGTAAAGCACTCTTAAACAAAAGAAAGTACTTCATTCACCTAAATTCTGTTGAGTACACATCTCCCTATAGGTCCTTTCTGACTCAGTTACACAGCAATCTTTTTCACTATTTCTAGCATGTCGAAGGGTCAGTTGCTGGCATCCTCTCCTGTTCAGCTGGTGAATCTGGGAATCTTGAGGCAATGTTACAATTGCCTCATGTACACAGACAGCCCTCTCCTCCTCCCAACAAATACAAATATATGCGAGAGATGCAACTATATAGCCAAACTGGAGGCTGAGCTCTCTCAATTCAGTACTGGCAAGACCAGTCAGGAGGAGAGGGTTACCACGCACACCACAAACCCAGTCTCACATAGAACTATCACAACAGCAAACCAAACACATAAACACACAAAAACATACTCGGAGGCGCTGATTAAAAATCTACCAAAACAAAAGAGGCCTTCAAAACAGACACCCAAGCAACCACCACCTCAAGACATAGAACATGCAACACATAGTTCACAAAGTCAGTGTTCTAAACAGTCACAGCCCTTAAGGCCAAACAACATGCCAGACACACTTGTAATAGGTGATTCCATAGTCAGACACACTGACGTCCCGCTCACCAGACTGAACAAGGAAAAAGTCACAGTAAGCTGCCTGTCGGGAGCTAGAATCCGCCACATAACACAAGCACTCAGGTCACTCCACAGCAAGTACAAATATGACTCAGTCATTGTACATTCCAGTGTGAACGACCTGAGATGTACCTCCCTGGACTACATGAAAAGAGACATAGAGGAGCTCTCTGATTATGTAGCCCAGGCCGGTATGACCCTGACCCTGAGCAGCATCTTACCCTCACCAAGAATTATGCCACAGTACAAAGACAAAATAATCAGTATTAACAATTGGCTTAATTACTGGTGTCATTCTAAGGGGATCCAATGTCTGTCTGCTTGGGATGACATGCTTGACAAGCCACGCTGCTTCGCAAGGGATGCCTTGCACCTGTCACCCCTGGGCTTCCGGATACTGGCCAAGGCTCTTGTCACCCCCATAGTGCCTTTTTTAGGCAAGGCTCAAATGACAAACCTACCTCCCTAGAAAACACAAGTGGAAAAAAACTAAGGGTAATGCTGCTCAATGCCAGAAGTCTAAACCTCAAGATGCACGCCCTCGAAGCCCTCCTCAGTATGGAGAACATCGATGTCTGTGCAGTGACTGAAACCTGGTTCAAGGCTCCTGAGAGCACCCCAGCACTATCAGGTTTTACCTCATATCATGCTTTCCGCCCCCAAAATTTGGACCAAACCACAAAAGGAGGGGGAGTATCCATTTTCATCAAAGATACCCACACCTCCAGGTTAGCGGCAACGCACGAAGCATCGGAGACTATCCAGGTGCAACTAACCATAGGCAAAACTGCCTTACAGTTTGTAGCATGCTACAGACAACCCTCTCAAACTCAGGAACCCCACACAGCCTTCCTGAAGACACTGGAGAGTATGAATGTCCCTCCAAATACCATAATCTTGGGAGACTTCAACTACCCAAACATAGACTGGGAACATTACTCAAGCCCCAACACCCTAGCCCAAAGGTTCTTAGAATTCATAAACTCAAATGCAATGGAACAACTAGTCACCATTCCCACAAGAGGAGAAAATATACTAGACCTGATCATCACAAACATGGGGACAAAATGCTCCACACCGGAAGTATATCCCTCTTTGGTAAGATCAGACCATAAATTAATCTCACTGGAAATTCACATCCCACCCCCACCCCCTGCACAAAAGACCACAGTGAAAAACTTCTCAAAAGCAAACTTCACACTTCTTAAGACTGAAGTGGTATCCTTCAAGGCCCCTGGGCCAGTGGAAACCACAACCCACACTGCTGAATCCTTTGCAAATGCCTTCTATGGGCACCTTCAAGAATGCATGGATCATGCAATCCCAAATAAAACCAAGACCCACTCCCTCAAAGGCAGGCACCCGGTCTGGTGGACCCCAGCCATAAACAAACTTTACAACAGGAGGAGGAAGCTACTACATGACAGAGCAAAATCCCTAAAAGGGAAGGCGTCTCTGATCAGTACTAGCAAAAAACTACGATCACTCATAAAATCATCCAAGGTCAACTTTGAGAGAAAAATCACAAAAGACACAAAAGACAATCACAAGGCCTTCTTTAGCTATGTTAGAAACCTGGGTGGAAACTCCCAGATATGCTCAGAGTTAGTCCAAAATGACACAAAACACACTGAACCCACTGACATTGTCAACATTCTGGCAGACAGGTTCAGTGCAAATTTCTCTTCCACCTCCCCCCCCAAAAGGAGAAATAACTATCCAAGCAGACTGTAGCCTCCCTAACATCTCAGATGCCCAGGTTTGAGCCGCCCTCTCTAAAGCTAAAAACACAGCATCAATGGGACCGGATGGTGTCACGGACTGTGTACTACATGAACTCCAAGAGGAACTAAACCCACACATAAGGCTGCTGTTTAATCTTAGCCTTACTACAGGATACATACCCAAAGAGTGTCGTACGGCAACAGTGGTCCCACTTCACAAAGGCGGTGTCTCTACGGACCCTGGAAATTACCACCCCATAAGCTTGACGAGCCTGGTCTGCAAAGCTATGGAGAGGATGATTATAGAACTCATAAACCAAGACATTGGGGACCTACAGACATTGGATCCTACTCAATTTGGCTTTGTCAAGGGCAGATCCTGCCTTTTGAACTTGGTCGACTTTTTTGAAACAGTCACTAAGGCCATTGATGAGGGTAAGGCAGTTCACACAGCCTACCTTGACCTTGCAAAAGCCTTTGACACAATACCCCACTCGGGCATCATAGACAAACTCACCAGCTTAAATGTAAACCCATATGTCACAAGATGGGTTGCAAACTGGCTCAAGGACATAACCCACAAGGTCAGAGTTGCTGGAGCTATGTCAGACTCTAAGCCAGTCACAAGCTTTGTCCCACAGGGCTCAGTCCTGGGACCCCCTTTGTTCGGCATTTATTTTTCCGAAGTACAGGCAAACATAGGAGGATTGTGGCTGACAAAGTTCGCAGATGACTGCAAACTGGGCGCCATAATTGATACTCCAGCGGACACAAACATCCTTCAGAGAGGCCTCATAGAAATGGATAATTGGTGCCAGAGCCATGGCCTTAAGCTGAACACCAAAAAATGTATAGTCATACCCTTTGGGAAAAACAAGGTACCAACAAATTACCACATAGGCGGTAATCCATTAAGTACGGAAGAGGTAATCAGGGACCTAGGGACCCAGGTTGACAGTAACCTCTCATTTGACACTCACATTGCCAAAGTGGTTAGGAAGACCTTCTATATTGCCCACCTTATCATGAAGGGTTTCACATCTAGATAAAGCGAGGTCATTGTGCCCCTGTACTCTTCTCTTATCAGGCCAATGATTGAGTACAATGCCCCATTTGGGATGTATGTCACCCGACACCTGCAGCAGTTGGAAAGACCCCAAAAGTTCCTCACCAAGAGGATAAAGGGTCTTAAACATATGTCATATGCTGCCCGACTGAAAAAACTCCAGCTCTATTCAGTCGCATACCGACTACTCAGAGGTGATCTGTGCCTGACGTACAAGGCCATGTCCAATCCTGAATTAATGGACATGCTCCACCTCAGAAAATCCAAATTCATCAGAACCTCAAGAACAAGTGACTTAAACCTCAACACAGAAATAAGTAGGACATGCTGGAGGGACAGATTCATAACCCAGAGGCTCCATACACTCTGGAACAGAATCCCAGTCCATGTTAGGCAGAGCCCCTCACTGACTCTATTCAAGAGAAATCTCGACGAGTGGATGAGAGATCGTAGGTTTACCCCAGGGGTCATCTCTGTGGCACTACTAGACAGAGGCATAGTAAACTAAACCCTAAAAGGGTGTAGTATTCTCATCCTAAGGGGTGGTGTAAGCCACATACACTCTGGCTAGGCTTATAAATGCCTTAGGGCAGATAGCCTAGTACGAACCTATGAACCTATGAACCTATGAATACATTACATTGCAGTCATGACATGACACACACACACACACACACACACACACACACACACACACACACACGCACACACACACACACACACACACACACACACACACACACACACACACACACACACACATAAAGTCTCTCTCTCTCTCACTCTCTCTCTCTCTCTATATATATATATATATATATATATATATATTTATATACACACACACACACACACACACACACACACACACACACACACACACACATGCACACACATCCATACCTAGTGAAATATGGTTGAAGTTTACTTCTGATGTACTGGTGACTGAGTAAACATGCATTTTAGGGCACTGTATCCAGCGGATGTTGCAAAAGAAGAAAATATATTTCTGGTGAAATATGGATGATTTTTGTTTACTTTTAATTATTAATTTCTCAAAAGTGTAGTATTTTGCACCTTCATTGTATTCAAAATACTGAGCAAAAATTTAACACAGCAACCAAAGTACTACTAAAAGAAAAAACAAATAGCATGCAACGAGTCTACTATACATGTTAAAAATTTCAGAAAGCTGAAACCCATATGGTCAGATGTGTGTGTTATAACCTTATGTAAATTGAGGATAGAGATATGCCACTGAAATTCAAGTTCATTTTTCTTTAGTTCAGGCATGTTTACATATATATTTATACATATGACACACACATTTTTCTTCTTGTTCTAATTAAAAGACCTTTAGTCATGATATCTTCAGAGCTCAGTAAAGAAGTATTTTGTATGACTATAGTTCTCAACTTACTGAGCAGAAGTTTAACATTACATCCACAATGACAATTTAGCTCAGTACAAAACAGCAGACTCTGGCAGCAAAGGCAAATGAACTAAAGTTACTGGGGATGGTTTTTGAAAGGTTATAGCTCTGTACCCTTTGACAATTCATTACAAAACCTTTAGGTAGTAACAACTGTGTTGCTCAGCTAAAAAATGCATATATGACTGTAATTCATACCTCCCAACCGTTCCGAATTACTCGGTTTTTACCGAGTTTTGGGGTCCAAATGAAGGGGTGCCATGATTCCTGAGTGGCACCCCTTCATTTCCGATTTCTTTACATTTGTTTTTATTTTTTTTTTTTTTTAATTTGCGTGCTGGAGCTGATGTCATCACGTGCACGATTATGTCAGCGCCATCAGCACTACCAGCCAGTCGGAATTGAGCTCAAGGAGCTGACGTCATCATTTCTGGCTGGCGAGAAGTGCTGCCGAGAATTTGTAAAGCCATTTCAGAAATGGAGGGACTTTGCTTTTTGAAAAGTTGGTTTTGCTGCAACAGAGGGACTCTGTCAAGAGAGGGACTTGTTGTTGGCTTTGCTGCTGAGAGAGGGACTTGTTGTTGGCTTTGCTGCCGTGAAACAGAGGGACTTGTTTTGCTGCCGAGGGAATGCTGGCTCTGCCGTTTTCACTGCTCGAACGTAAGTAACATTGCTGGGACTTTGCCAAGAGAGAGAGAATGCTGGCTTTGCTGCTGCTTTCATTGCTGGGACTTTGCCGTTTTATTTTCATTTTTCACTGCTGGGAAGTAGGAACAGTACAGTGTGTGTGTGTGTGTGTGTGTGTGTGTGTGTGTGTGTGTGTGTGTGTGTGTGTGTGTGTGTGTGTGTGTGTGTGTGTGTGTGTGTGTGTGTGTGTGTGTGTGTGTGTGTGTGTGTGTCTGAAAAGTACAGTTCTGACTTTGTGAGATTTAGTGTTCTGCAGTTAAGATTGCTAACTCTGTTTCTGTATCTGTGTTTTTACTGTTGATAGTACAAATGTGTATTTCCTGCAAGTGGATGGTAACCATACTCCAGCAATATGAGAATGGAAGGAAAAAGTAGACATAGAAATAAAAGGACTTCTTGACTGGCAAAAGTTGGAGATGTTATGTTAAAAGCAAGGCTGGGATAGGCAAGTGTTTGAGTGTATGTCAGTATACTTGACAAATATGTTTATTATTATGTAGATAATTTATGTAGTGACGTTTAATGTTGTGCAACTGATGTACATTTTTAGCCTGATTACTGCTGCAGTATGAGAACAAGTATTTATTGAAATAAATACCACTGTCTAGGAATGGAGGGATGTGTGTACAAAACTGTTGTTGAGTAATGTTTAAGTAATAATGTACAGTAAATTAATGACATGATCACACGCATTTGCATATTTATTAGTTAATTCCTGCACTGCTAAAATAATTTCAAACCATCTATAAAAAAGAAAAATGAAAAATGCAAAAAATAAATAAAGACAAAAGAAAGGACTCAGTGCTATGAATAATCTGAGTATAGTTCAATTGTAACATCTTCATATGCGCTGATATAAAAATATTTAACTGTATTCTCCAGCTCATCTAACCTGAAGTTCTTACTATACTCCTTAGCCAAGGTGAAAAAACACACTGGGCTAAGCACTGTGGCTAAAGCCAGTAAGTAATAATGCCTTTCAATATTACTTAACAAATATGACACTCAAAGGCATATCCAGCAGACTGCAAGATATCATTATTCTTCAAGGTAACATTGATTTAGTCAGTTATGTTCTCTGTGGGATAAAACAAAACAAACCATGTAGCACAGCTGAAGAAATTCCAGAAGTTACTTACAGAACAGCTTGGCTGGCAAATATAAACTATTCATGCAGACATTAGGAACTGTGATTAGTTGTTGTGTACTACAGGCTCTAGAACAGAATTTTTGTTTAATGTCCGCACTGAAACCTATTTTGTCTGACAACATCTGGTGTGTGTGTGTGTGTGAGAAAATGCCCCAAATGTAATGCACCTGGTGGCTAGAGGTATTTAGGCTCAAACCAAAGTCCCTAGCCACCACCATTTCTCAGCTTTGCTCAGATATTTTTTGTGCTAAGAGTTGAGAGCTATGGTGACAACAGAATTTGTATTCCCCCATTATTGGCTTTGTTGTTTGTCCAGGTTTTATGGTGAGTGAGAAGCCAGTTGTATTTACTATTCCCCCGTTATTGGCTTTGTTGTTTGTCCATTTTTTTTGTGCTAAGAGGTTGATAGCTATGGCGAGAAGTGAGAAGTGAATTCACTAATGATAACCATTAAGTTTCACTCTTCCTATTGTTTAACCTGCTGATTTAGCATAGTGGTATGTTGCACTGACTGTAGTGTATAGTGTTCAGGGTTCAGGATTTGCCAATAATATGAATGGTGGTAACACAACATTTTATTCTAGCAACTTTCCAGAATTATACAAGCAATGTTTAAAATGTGTCCCTGGTCTTTGATCTTTTGCCCCCCCCCCCAAAAAAAAAAAAAAACTGAAATTGAAAAGTGCGAGAAGCTGTGCAAGATGCCTATGGGTTACACTACTGTCATTCTGTTTATAGTTTGGGTGTGGAAGTAGACTTTTATGATGGAAATGTTCTGAATTGGGCAGTTTTGTAATTATTGGTTCATGCATTTTCTTTCATTGCCTACAGTACTGCCTACTGGAAAAATGTTCATTTAAACAATAAATTTAAAATGTGCTCTGTCTAACAAGTGTGCTGTATTATACAAGGAATATAACTTAATAAAGTCAGGAAGGTGTATCAAAGAAAAGCTAATCTTTATCCACCACTGGCTAGATGCATTTTCTTTGGAGGTGATGCAGGTTTCAATGCTGATTCAATGAATGAGTTTCAAGGGCCGAGAAGTTTTAATGCCAAGTCTATTTTCATTGTGAGACAGTATTGCTTTATCAGATGTCTGTTAGTGTTTGTGCATTGATATGCTGCAAAATGTAAAAAAAATCCAAATAATCATTGTAGAAGTAAAGCAGTATGCACACACTAGTGTTTGTGGTAAATGGGGTGAAATAGCCAGGTAATGGGCCATTGGAATGGCTGCAGGAGGACTCTGGTGCCATAGTTTGGTTGTCTGTTCTTCAGTTTGTGTTCGAAAGTTGGTATCCCACAATTCCATTGGAGTGGGTGGGGTTACATAATTATGTATGCAAATTAGATGTTAATCAGCATACAGATCTGTACCTATTTTTCATAGCCCTTGTCCAGATTTTTGATGTTTCCAGGTTGAGAGATATGCTCTGCACACATTTACGGCTGGGTTGTTCAAATGCTGCAAGCAGGAGGAAGAGTTATCATCAGAAAACTTTATTTTGGAAGCAGTTCTGTTGCAACTTCATTCATCAGAAAGCAAGTCTTCTGTTAAGATGCTGGCCTGGAAGCAGTTAGCTGTTTTCGTTCATCAGAAACCATCGTAGCTGCAAGCGAGCTGTTTTCATTCATTATGTGGATGGATATCTTACGGCTGTTAAATCATAAGGTAAGGGAGGGTGTGTGTGTGTGTGTGTGTGTGTGTGTGTGTGTGTGTGTGTGTGTGTGTGTGTGTGTGTGCATGTGTGTGTGTGTGTGTGTGTGTGTGTGTGTGTGTGTGTGTGTGTGTGTCTGAAAAGTACAGTTCTGACTTTGTGAGATTTAATGTTCTGCAGTTAAGCTTGCTAACTCTGTTTCTGTATCTGTGTTTTTACTGTTGATAGTACAAATGTGTATTTCCTGCAAGTGGATGGTAACCATACTCCAGCAATATGAGAATGGAAGGAAAAAGTAGACATAGAAATAAAAGGACTTCTTAACTGGCAAAAGTTGGAGATGTTATGTTAAAAGCAAGGCTGGGATAGGCGAGTGTTTGAGTGTATGTCAGTATACTTGACAAATATGTTTATTATTATGTAGATAATTTATGTAGTGACGTTTAATGTTGTGCAACTGATGTACATTTTTAGCCTGATTAGTGCTGCAGTATGAGAACAAGTATTTATTGAAATAAATACCACTGTCTGGGAATGGAGGGATGTGTGTACACAACTGTTGTTGAGTAATGTTTAAGTAATAATGTACAGTAAATTAATGACATGATCACACGCATTTGCATATTTATTAGTTAATTCCTGCACTGCTAAAATAATTTCAAACCATCTATAAAAAAGAAAAATGAAAAATGCAAAAAATAAATAAAGACAAAAGAAAGGACTCAGTGCTATGAATAATCTGAGTATAGTTCAGTTGTAACATCTTCATATGCGCTGATATAAAAATATTTAACTGTATTCTCCAGCTCATCTAACCTGAAGTTCTTACTATACTCCTTAGCCAAGGTGGAAAAACACACTGGGCTAAGCACTGTGGCTAAAGCCAGTAAGTAATAATGCCTTTCAATATTGCTTAACAAATCTGACACTCAAAGGCATATCCAGCAGACTGCAGGATATCATTATTCTTCAAGGTAACATTGATTTAGTCAGTTCTGTTCTCTGTGGGATAAAACAAAACAAACCATGTAGCACAGCTGAAGAAATTCCAGAAGTTACTTGCAGAACAGCTTGGCTGGCAAATATAAACTATTCATGCAGACATTAGGAACTGTGATTAGTTGTTGTGTACTACAGGTTCTAGAACAGAATTTTTTGTTTAATGCCTGCACTGAAACCTATTTTGTCTGACAACTTCTGGGGTGTGTGTGTGAGAAAATGCCCCAAATGTAATGCACCTGGTGGCTACAGGTATTTAGGCTCAAACCAAAGTCGCTAGCCACCACCATTTCTCAGCTTTGCTCAGATATTTTTTGTGCTAAGAGTTGAGAGCTATGGTGACAACAGAATTTGTATTCCCCCATTATTGGATTTGTTGTTTGTCCAGGTTTTATGGTGAGTGAGAAGCCAGTTGTATTTACTATTCCCCCATTATTGGCTTTGTTGTTTGTCCAGTTTTTTTGTGCTAAGAGGTTGAGAGCTATGGTGAGAAGTGAGAACT
This sequence comes from Protopterus annectens, assembly GCF_019279795.1. Classification (NCBI taxonomy): domain Eukaryota; kingdom Metazoa; phylum Chordata; order Ceratodontiformes; family Protopteridae; genus Protopterus; species Protopterus annectens. Next base: position 816,512,332 of record NC_056735.1, on the reverse strand, counting down.
GAATTCACTAATGATAACCATTAAGTTTCACTCTTCCTATTGTTTAACCTGCTGATTTAGCATAGTGGTATGTTGCACTGACTGTAGTGTATAGTGTTCTGGGTTCAGGATTTGCCAATAATATGAATGGTGGTAACACAACATTTTATTCTAGCAACTTTCCAGAATTATACAAGCAATGTTTAAAATGTGTCCCTGGTCTTTGATCTTTTGCTCCCCCCCCCAAAAAAAAACCCTGAAATTGAAAAGTGCGAGAAGCTGTGCAAGATGCCTATGGGTTACACTACTGTCATTCTGTTTATAGTTTGGGTGTGGAAGTAGACTTTTATGATGGAAATGTTCTGAATTGGGCAGTTTTGTAATTATTGGTTCATGCATTTTCTTTCATTGCCTACAGTACTGCCTACTGGCAAAATGTTCATTTAAACAATAAATTTAAAATGTGCTCTGTCTAACAAGTGTGCTGTATTATACAAGGAATATAACTTAATAAAGTCAGGAAGGTGTATCAAAGAAAAGCTAATCTTTATCCACCACTGGCTAGATGCATTTTCTTTGGAGGTGATGCAGGTTTCAATGCTGATTCAATGAATGAGTTTCAAGGGCCGAGAAGTTTTAATGCCAAGTCTATTTTCATTGTGAGACAGTATTGCTTTATCAGATGTCTGTTAGTGTTTGTGCATTGATATGCTGCAAAATGTAAAAAAAATCCAAATAATCATTGTAGAAGTAAAGCAGTATGCACACACTAGTGTTTGTGGTAAATGGGGTGAAATAGCCAGGTAATGGGCCATTGGAATGGCTGCAGGAGGACTCTGGTGCCATAGTTTGGTTGTCTGTTCTTCAGTTTGTGTTCGAAAGTTGGTATCCCACAATTCCACTGGAGTGGGTGGGGATTGCATATTTATGTATGTAAATTAGATGTTAATCAGCATACAGATCTGTACCTATTTTTCATAGCCCTTGTCCAGATTTTTGATGTTTCCAGGTTGAGAGATATGCTCTGCACACATTTACGGCTGGGTTGTTCAAATGCTGCAAGCAGGAGGAAGAGTTATCATCAGAAAACTTTATTTTGGAAGCAGTTCTGTTGCAACTTCATTCATCAGAAAGCAAGTCTTCTGTTAAGATGCTGGCCTGGAAGCAGTTAGCTGTTTTCGTTCATCAGAAACCATCGTAGCTGCAAGTGAGCTGTTTTCATTCATTATGTGGATGGATATCTTACGGCTGTTGAATCATAAGGTAAGGGAGGGTGTGTGTGTGTGTGTGTGTGTGTGTGTGTGTGTGTGTGTGTGTGTGTGTGTGTGTGTGTGTCCGCACATGCAAAACAAAGAACAGTACAATTCACTGGAGCTCTGCATCTGAATGTATTCTACATTGCTCTTTTCATAACAGTAAAAGCCTCTCATGTTTTTCCTCAGAGTTTCTTGTTATGGAAACCACACAGTGGCAGGTAGGAGCCTTGGTTGTGCATGGGTTCCAATATACTTTCTTACCTTTTATGCAATATCATAATATCACTGACCCACGAATGACTTAAGGAGAAAAGAGGATATTGGATACAAAGATACTTACAATGACATGCCAGAAGTAACACAGATGAGCAGGATGTTTATTATGAAACAAAAACTGTAATAAGCAAACTATTTAATTTGACGAAAGTAATGTATCCATCACTTGACAAATTAGCCCCTAGTGGTATTCCTCTGTGTACTGCCATAATTGTGATGTAATGATGCACCAAATAATGTAATTAGAAGACAGATATTTAGGGTTATAATCTTCAAAGGGAGAGAATAGAAAGTGCATGTAGATGGGAGGTGGTAAGGTATGGAGAGATATTATCCAGAAGGGAAAGCAAATATATAGCAATTTCAGAATAAAAAGCTGACTTAAAAATACTGCCAACATTCTTGAAGAATGTGGTGGACAATGAAGGCATAAAAGTGAGTAGGAGATTGTACAGGTTGATTAAGGACAAAAAATGGCTGGCTTACTGTAAAACTCAAGGTTGGGATTTACAGTCACCTTAAAGCTGCGCAAGGTGCCATATGTAATGGGCAGTGCTGTCCATATTCATAAAATACCCACAAATCCCTTTGATCCGTAACACAGGCTACTGAATAGAGTAAGGTTGGGTGTCACATTTAAATGAGGTTAGGGAGGGCATGTAGTGGTGGCTGGAGTACTCAGGCTCAAACCCTGTACCCTGGCTATAGGGTAAAAAGAGCCTAATGTCCCTAGCCACCACCACTTGTGAATTTTTTGATCTGTTCCTAATAAAATCTGTTGTTTCAGGATGTTTGTGACAAATCACTGAATGTGAAGGTTGAATTTATTAAATAATGATAGACATTTGAATTTCAGACTTCATATTCTTCAGAAAATAAAGGGTAACAAAACCTTTTATTCTAGCAATTTTCTAAGTTTATAAGATCACTATTTGAAATTTGTACCTATTTTGGGGCTGTATTCCCCCATTGTTGGCTTTGTCCAGGTTTTTTGAGCTAAGAAGTTGAGAATTATGGTGAGCAGTGAGAAATGAATTCACTAAATGATAGTCATTTAGGTTTCAGTCTTCCTATCTTTTTGGAAACAAGCTGCTGATTTGGCATAGTGGTATGTTGCCCTGACTGCAGTGCATAGGTTCCTGTGTTCCAAGACTTGCTAGTGACACATTTTATTCTAGCAACTTTCCAAAATTATACAAGCAATGTTTAAAATGTGTCCCTGGTTTTTGGCCTTTTGTCTCCCCCCCCAAAAGAAAAAAAACTTAAATTGAAAATAAGTGTAAGAAGCTGTGCAAGAAGCCAGCGCCTTACACTACTGTCATTCTATTTTTATATGTATAGCGTGTGTGTGTGTGTGTGTGTGTGTGTGTGTGTGTGTGTGTGTGTAGACTTTTATGATGGAAATGTTCTGAATTGGGCAGTTTTGTCATTACTTGTTCATGCATTTTGTTTCATTGCCTGCTGAAAAAAATGTTCAAACAATAAATTTAAAATTTGCTGTGTATAACAAGTGTGCTGTATTATATAGATAAGGAATATAATTTACTAAAGTCAGGAAGGTATATCAAAGAATACTTGTATGTTTCTTGTTTTGCATGTAAGGGGCCAATGATTTGAAAATAGCCCAAAGGTAATCTTTATGCACCACTGGCCAGATCCATTTTCTTTGGATGTGGTGTAGGTTTCAATGTTATTTTAATGAATGTGAGTTTCAAGGGCAGAAGTTTTAATGCCAAGTCTATTTTAATTGTGTGACAATATTGCTTTGTTTAACAGATGTCTATTAGTGTTTGTGAAATGTGCTGTAAAGTGTAAAAATAAAATAAAAATAATCATTGTAGAAGTAAAGCAGTATGCACACTAGTGTTTATGGTAAATGGGGCAAATAGCCAGGTAATGGGACATTGGAATGGCTGCAGGGGGACTCTGGTGCCATTGTTTGGTTGTCTGCTCTTCAGTTTGCATTTGAAATTTGGTATCCCACAATTCCATTGGAGTGGGTGGGGGTTACATAATTATGTATGCACATTTTATGTTAAACAGCGTACAGATATGTACCTATTTTTCATGGGCCTTGTCCAGATTTTTGATGTTTCCAGGTTGAGAGGTATGCTGTAATTCTAGCCTCAGATTTTCCAGTCCATCACACGACTGAATTGCTTTCACAGCTGAAGCTAGTGGAATGCATGACTTCATAGCTGTCATGTGTTAGAAATGAAACAAAAAAATATGGTGAAATGTATGGGACTTTTTTTATTTCTGACAAATTGAGAAATTAGCACATATGTGCTGGACATCAGTTTTAAGCAGCCTTTTGTGCAGAAGTCAAACAGTCCCCAGGTGGAAATCAAGCAAAGAAATAATATTGGACAGCAAACACCTTCTAAAATGCTTGATTTTGTATGCAATAGGCTATATTTATTTATTTCATTTATTTCCAGTTTGATTACCGGGGAAGTCCACTGGGCCCAAATGACCCATTTTCAGTGAGGCTTGGGGAGAAAAGCTCCAAAATACATAAAACAGTAAAGATACAAAGGATACAAAAGTATAAAAGATAAATTATTTAAAACACTTTACAAATATGTACATTCAATGTCACACTTAGTCAACAAAATTCATTGTGGTTGATCTTAAGGATTGCAATATACAGATTCTTGTGTTTATTCATTTTTAGTAGTCCAGCTGTAAGTTCAGTGTTGTTGAATTGAGGAATTGGAATTTGGAGGGAATTAAGGTAAGAAGGTTAAAGTAGACTAAGACAGTGCTGCCACCTTTTTTATTTCTGTGGTCATTTCTGAGAGTACAAAATCCTGGGTGCAAGATCTCAGAGTTGGAGATATAGGGTTTGAGCCAAGATTCAGAGATGGCTAAGATGTCTGGTTGTTTATGGCTTAGCCAAGCTTGAAATTGGTGAACTTTGTTGTTAAGACTCTGGGCATTGACAGTAAAGATGTTTTGGGTGTTGTGGGGGGAGGAAGGAGATAAGGGGTCAGTGTTGGTAATAAAGGGACTAGGACCAGGGTTGGGATGGATATCTTCAGCTAAGACTAGGTTTTCAAAGGAAATAACCTTTAGCCATTTAGGTTTGAAAAGTAAGAGTTTAGGTAGACCTAAGATTAGTTTAGGTGTCAGTATCTTAGCTGTGGTGAAAATTTTAGGGTGGAATAGGTGCAGATGGTTAGGCTGAAAGAGCAAAGAGGAGATAGAATGGAAATGAGAGTAAGATTGATGGTAAAGGTGGGTTTGTATGGTGGTTATTTTTGTTGGTAATAATGGACAAGCATTGAAGGAATATGAGCTGGCATAGCATAGGGGAATTAGGAATACAAGGAGGAAGCAAGGGGCCTGGAGGGTGTGGAGAATTAAGGAGAGCATATATGTGCAAAGGGAGAATGATAAGTATAGATTTGGACAAGAGAGATGGCTATGAAGAAGAGAGGGTTTAGAAAGAGATAAAGGTTTTCTTAGAATTATAAAAAGGAGGAGGGAACTTTAATTGCTAGGGAAGTAGAGAGAGTGATGTGTTTAAGTGGGAAGGCTGTAAGTATCTGGAGTAATGAGGGAAGAGCTCCTACTGGGTAATTAGGCTGGCTGGGTGGGAAAAGGGAAGAATAAAGTAGGCATGCTGGGGCGGGTGAGAATTGGGGGCAGGGTAGGGGAGTGGAGTGAGCTCACAGGGCGAACGGAGTGGGAGGAAACACCCCAGATGCTTACTGGCTGGAAACAATCAGTCAGATTCAGGTTGGTAACTTGCAGGTCTGACTGCTTAAATCGTAAAAGCTCACACTAAGAAGTTTAGCTGCTTAGCGTTTCTGTCAGGATCTAAATTAGAAAATGCTAAAGTGGCTAGCAATGGGATCCAGTTAAAGCTTTACAAGAGTAGGAGTAGTAAAGGCAGGAAGGCAGTTGGTAAGCTGAAGGGAGGGGATTATATTAGTGACCCTTGGGATGTGCAAGTATCCATGATGGGGGTAGGATGGAAAAGTATTAGTGAGTTATTAAACGTACATTGGTTGTAAGAAGTCAAGGAAAACTGGGTTCAGAGTCCTTGCTTAGGTAGTGCACACTGAGAGACGGCCAATTATTGTCGGTCCTCAGCTGTTGTTCATTTACCAGGGCTTTCTAACCTCTGCAAAATAAAGCAGGTAAAAATGAGGTATGGGTTAGAGATAAGAGAACACAGATAAGCAGCTTTTAGGAGAGGACAGTTCTGGCAGCATACAAGAAACTAAATGTAGTTCATAAAAGTGAATTGGAGGGCTAGTTGTGGTAAAATGGGTTAGGAGAATTGAAGTAAGAGACAAGAAATGGGATATATGAAGGAGGGTGCTTGGGTGAGAGAGTGCAGTGCGGGACTGGTCCGGGTCATATGTGAGAGAGAATAGAAGGTAAGGTATGGAGAAAAAAAGGTAATATCACTGGCCAAGACAATAATAAAGATTGAAGATATATGATCAGTATAACAGTAGTCAGGAAAGGATAGTGGTCAATTTCCTGGTTAAAAGTCTATAGTAGTAAATACAGGAATAGACAGAGAGCAAATTATTATCCCTACACTTTTAAGAACAGTACATTAACAGTTTGCTAAAATAGTTACAGTGCAAAATAAAATCAGAGAAATAAATCCTCCTCTCAACATGTATTATAGTACAATTCTCAGTTCTTTGTAGGCATGTAAGACTTCATTTATCCACACCTTTGAGAACCTTTCATTAAACAGTAGGTAAATAAGATTCAGTACCTTAAAAACATCAGGAAATATCACCTTTCAACAATATTGGGTTTCCTTACACAGTTCTTTTTTATAGAGACTATCACATTCATTAAGACTCCGTACTGTTTTATTTTCTTTTGTTTTGTTTTTATTTTACTGGCTGAGGACTAAGAATCTATAATGTATAGTGCAGGAAGAAGTATACACCTTACTTACCTTATTGACAAGCTTTATCAGTGTAAGCAGGTACTATTATACTCAGCCACGCAATCCCTTTGCAATCTTACAATTTGTATAAACAGCAGCAAAAAAACAGCATTCCCACTGCATTGTAAAGACAAGAGGTATTGTGTTTTCCAGACATAAGCCTTGCAGTGTATAATTAAACTAGTACACTAAATATCTAGTCTTTGCACATTTACCCTTTCCTGCTTGTCAATTCCCTGAAGGTAGTTCAAATTGAGAACTTAGCACATATGTTCTGGACATCAGTTTAAAGCAGCCTTTTGTGCAGAAGTCAAACAGTCCTCAGGTGGAAATCAAGCACAGAAATAATATGTGATAGCAAACACCTTCCAAAATGTTTGTTTTTGTATGCAATAAGCCATATGTCAGTTCCCTGAAGGTAGTTCACAATAAAATATTCAGCAACCCCTAAAAAAAGATACTTAGGTACAAAACACACATAGTGTCTAAGTGGAATGTACCCTTCTGAGATGATACACTAACTCTGACTGTGAAGATATCACGCAGATATAACAGATAAAACTATAACAAAACAACATCAATAATCATTCAGAACTGCTCTTGCAGATAACATTTGCTTCCATACATCATTTACCCCCCAAAATGGATAACTTAATTCTCTATATTTCTGACATCCCCATACAAAGAGAAGCAAAACACAATCAGCACAGTAACATGTTTCAGCTTGCTGCTGTTAGACACATACCCAACCACCAATGAAGCCATATCATTTTTATTTGACAGTCATCATGTCTGTGCTTCCATGTGCAGCCTGGGTCTTCATTACCTAACCAAAAATGACATCCTACTTCTATTTACATGACTAATGCTTGATTGTGAAGAAAGCAAAAGAAACAATGAACACAGCAATGTATTTCAACTTTTTTAATTTTGGAAACATATACATACCTGGCTGTTTACCAAACTAGCCATATTAATTATGTTTTACATGGATTATGCAATTGTCATTTGCTTTGGCACCCAATGTACCCAAAAGGACAGCTACTTTGGCAATCTCCTTTTATGTGTAATTGACAAAAGAAATGTAATAACAGCCACAGTAATGCATTTCAACCCGCAATAAAAAAAAAATAAAATATGATGTAAGTGTACTGTAGAGTGGCAGTGAGTTTCATTCCTGGTGCAAATAGATCTGTTTGGTTTTCTGCCAGAAAAAGTGGAAGAGCAAAATATTAGAATAATGCATTTGAATGAGAGTCTTTCAGATGCTGTGCTCTGTCTCCACTCCTCCAAAAAAAAAAAAAAATCATTGATATTATGCTGTGGGCAAATGTTTAATCTTACCATACCTGGAAAATAAGTCTATGCCTGATGATCAGTGTTCCTTGGCTCCCAGTAGTCCCTAGTTATACGGCTATATATTGTTGGGAAACACTGTGCACTGTTGCTAAGGACAACTGATCACAGTTGCTTATACTGCCTACTAATAAGACATGGGTGGATTACCCATGTTCTGTTACTAGGTTCATGGAGTAGAGGTGAGAATAGCATGAAATCTCATATCCAAGTAAAATTTCCTATTAATTTTAAAGGGAAGCTATGAGGTAGTACTATTAGTAATTATCTCACAGATGCGCTGCAAATGGCAGATTTTTAACTGGCTTTATGCCAATTTGAAAATAAGAGAAAAGATACTATAAAATACATTAACTCATCATCTACAACAAGGGGTCAGCTATGCAGTACTGAATACATCTGTTACACACAAACAAGTAGTTAAGTTTTTCATCTTCTCTTTCCATATATAATAGGAGCTATGGACATTACTCAAATAATTCTTACTCTTATCTTAAATGAAAAATATGCTAATGATATCCTATTATTTGCTACTTTACAAAGTAACTTGATTAGTTGCAATATATGGCATATGGACGGAGGAGTTTTGCAGCCGTTTGCATTATCACCTCACATCAAGAGGTTTTCTGGTTCAGTTCTCAGCTGGGGTGTCTTCTGTGCAGTGTCTGCATGTCCTCCATGTGTTTGTGTTGATTTCCTGCCATGTTGCAAAGACATGCATCTGGAGCATTTCTCCCTGGGCCTCCAATGAAAATTGACTTGTTCCAAGTCAGACCTTCCCATTCACCAAATGTTAAATAATAAATGTCTATAAGTAACACCTTTTTTGCACTTTTAATGGTATTCCTTGTACATAGTTGCAAGGTTTTGCTCAGCTAGCCTTGTATGAATATTAAATTCTCACTGATTTACATTGTACTTCATGGAAAAGGGTGCAGTGATCACTTTTAAAAATGCCATATGACATTGCCATAACAATGTTCTTGAGATGACAATAGGGTCTAAGAACCTGTTATTCAGAGCCATATTTTTTTGTATTTCATGGTATGGACAGACATAAATAAGGGTGCATATAAGGCTATCTTCAGCAATCCTTTAAAGAGGTGAGATTAGCAATTTTATTTGTCCATAATGCTTCTACTGCATTGGCAATTATCTTAGACATGCCTTGTATGGATTTTGAAGGCTTGGAAAATGTATTTAGCACTTTTAAACAATGGTGTAGTTGAGTATGCTATATCTAGAATTCTACTCCAAATACAACCCTTTGTTACTCAAATCCATTGTTGCCATGTTATCAAAGTCAGCTCTAGTCTTTTGTATGGCCAGCCAATTAGCACGTAGGTCCCTGAGGCAGTGTAACATATGCCCTATGATTAGCCTATGATTATCAATAATCATCTGTTCCTACTCATTACAAAATAATACTTGTGAGATATGTATGCATCTACTTAAGCTGGAGGCAAGCCTCTCACTACCCACACAGTAAAAAGCAGATCACCATTATACAAGACCACCACACTAAACCCATGTATGCTGAGGTGCTATGAAAATTGCTACTTAAACCTCCTAGATACTATAGTAATAAGCCTCAGCCATGTAGGATATCTCCCATTATTGCAACTCCACCCATGCAAGAATCACCCTAGCAAGTTTATAGACATGAAATATTCAGTGCTTGCAATCTCCTGTGGAAATATTCTAATTATCGGTAATTTTATATTTAGCCACACCGAAGCTCCTCTTGCCAGGCAGGAAAAAGATATGGTCATAGTAGCTCCCTGTTAAACATCATAATATGTGACACAACAAAGGCCCATAGCTCCATTCACTCACTACCCTATTGTTGGAAATGAACAACCATAGACATTGTACCCTGGGTGAGGTACAGGAGGATATGGTTGAATTAACCATGAATAAGCCTGAGGCAGGAAAGATGCTTTTCTTGAACAACATTTTGTCATATTTGAGAATTATGCTTCATCCAAACATAACATTATTTATTTTTTAACAACTGTCTTTTGAAATGGTTTCTTTCTAAGGGCAATCGGTGTGCATCAACATGTGAGGCATTGACAGATGGGCAGTCCCGTTTCATCAGGGATGGCATTCACATTTCTTATTACTGCTTCTCCCGACTGGCTGAAACACTTGATATGATCAAAGAACAATTAATCAATGCATAACCTTGAAAGGATACAAAATATAAAAACATGGTGTTCAATGTAATACTTCCTAGCAATTATCTAACCAAGCAACAAGACTTAAGCACAGGTTTAATAGATAAGATACCATTATGTCATCTATTAAACCTGTGATGAAGTCTTGTTGCTTGGTTAGATTAGTATTGATTAACTGTTCACTGTTTGAATCATGTGATTTCATTGGCTACCTAACTCTATATATATGGTTTTCTTCTCAATGCTTTTACTGGTCTGAAGAAGTGACTTTTTTGTTATAAAAGCATTTTATTAAATGCTTTAGTTGCCTTTCCATTGCCATGTGTTGGGTTGTTTTTTATTTATTTATATTTATTGACATTTGTTAACCAGGTTGGTCTAGCTGGGCTTGTGGCCCATTTTCAGTGGAGACCCGTGGAGAAAAGCTCCATTCACAAACAGTTTACAGAATTAAAACATTTGAGTCCAAAGAATTACAAAAAATTTGTTAAGCAGAAAGTTAAAGACACAAAGTAAAATGCATGCGCAAAGGAATATACACGTTTTTACAGAAAAATTATATATTTACATATTTACATAAGAATTTTGTCCATCAGTATTGTTTGATTGAGTTTAGTAAGTATCCATGTAATAGAGTACTTAGATGAAAGGGGAGGGATTGTTTAGGTGTGTATGTGGGGTATGGGGAGCTTAGGTTGGGTCTTGGCAAGGGCAAGTTTTGGAGTTAAGTAGATGAGAAATTTGAGTTAATTTTTAAAGTGTGATGGGTGGGTGATGGAACGTATAACTAGGGAAGTTTGTCCCAAGCATGGGCCGCATAGTGTTTATATAGAAGTTTGCCTATTGTTTTTTGGGTTGGTAGATGTCTAGTAGTTGCTGATTAGAGGTACGGAGAATCCGAGGTAGAGTATAGATAGAAACAAAGGAAGAGAGAGCTGGACAGGATGAAGGTTTGTAAAGAATGAAGTGTAACATTTGAAATTGTGATAGCAGTAGTAGTTGTTGGGAGAGTTCAAGTCACTGGAGAGAGTTTTGGGCAAGGCAGTGATGTGCATTGTATGCAGAGTTTGTGATAAATCTAGTTATCTTATGGTAAGTTTGTTGAAGTTTGTTCAAGATTGTGGTTTGAATGTTGGTAAGACCTGGAGCAGCATATAGAAGGGAGAGGAGGAGGAGTGCCTGTGCAAGGGAGAGTCTGGCATTATGGGTTAGAAATGTTTTGTTGTGATACAGTAAACTTAGTTTCTGGTGTGTCTTTTTTATACATTGGAGTATGTGCAGGTTGAATTTGAGTTCATCATCAATGATGACTCCAAGGAGTTTCATGTGTGTTTCGGGTTGGATTATTGTAGTGTTATAGGATGTAATAGCAAAGGTGGATTTTTGTTGAGTGAGAGAATAGGGGAGAAACAGTAAGAGTTTGGTCTTCTTAGGATTAAGGATAAGTAGATTATCAAGGAACCACTGTTCAGTGAATAGAATGGCATGTTGGGTTAGGGTATGGAGTTCAGGGATATTGTTAGAGATGGAGATGAGAGCTGAGTCATCAGTGTATTGGATGAGGGAGGATTGTTTACAAGATGTTTAGACATCATTGGTAAAGACATTAAACAGAAGGGGACCCAAGGTGGAACCCTGTGGTACTCCTGTTGGTATAAATGGAGAAAATGATGAGAGACATTTAACAGATTGCTGCCTACAGGATAGGTAACTGGAGAACCAGGCGAGGGAGGTGGAAGATAGGTTGAGATTAGCAAGTTTAGATAACAGTAGGGGGTGGGAGATTGCATCAAAGGCTTTGGACAGGTCTAGGATGAGACAAGATATGAGTTTACTGTTATCTTGGGCCTCAGCAATGGTATGTGTGAAAGATAGGAGGGCAGTAGTTGTGCTGTGGTTAGGAAGGAAACTGTGCTGAGTGAGAGTGAGAAGGTTATGCTGGAGGAGGTAGTTAAAAAGCTGTGAGTGAATGCATTTTTCAAGAATCTTAGAGAGGGGAGGATAGGATGGTGATGGGTCGGCAGTTAGATGGGTCTGTAGAGTTTCCTCCTTTATGCAGGGGAATAGTGAAGAAAAATTTCCATAGGGTAGAGACAGTGGATTCCTGAATTGATCTATTGATTAGAATATATATATTATAGGCAATGGATTCAGCAGCAAGTTTGAGGAAGGTAGGAGGTAAATTATCAGTGGAAGGAGAGCAGGGTTTGAGCTTTAGAAGAAGAGATCTGATGTAGGAAGTAGGAAAAGGGTGAAAGGAAAATAGATTTTTGCTTGGAGGGTTGGGAGGGGTAAGCAGAGAAGCTGTGCTACAGATGGATGGCATGATTATTCGGATGGTGTCAATAAAGTGTTTATTGAAGAGCGTAGTGGTTTCCTGAGGGGATGTGTTTGGGTAAGGGCAGAGGTTTGAGGAACAGCCTGGAGAAAGAATTCTGTTAAGAGTAGACCAAAGCTTCTGAGGGTTGGATTTGCTATTGCGCTGAGCAGAGTTATAGTAGGACTTTTTCTCATTATTAGTTTGTTTATTTCTAAGATTCCTAATATATTTGTATTTGTGTAGCAGGGTTAGTTTTTTTTGTTTTGAACCAGGCTTTCCAAGCACTGTCTCTTTTGTGCATAAGGGACCTAGTTTCTTTGGAAAGCGAGGGACCATAACTGTATTTTATTCTAATCTTCCTAGAGGGAGCAAGGGAGGTTAGGGTATTCAGGAAGATGCTATTGAACATACTGACTGCATCCTTGAGAGGAACTTATCTAAAGATGGACCAGCCTTTACTTGAAAGTATGGAGTTGAATTGGGATATGTTAAAGTTAGAGAGTTTATGGCAATCTCTGTAAAGGTGAGGTGTGGGAGGTTGGGTGGAGTGTCATAGGACAGAGGTGGGGAGGTGGTCACTAAGGGAGTCTGGTATGGTAGTGGGGTTGTAGTAGTTGTGGGGGAGTTGGTGCGAATACAGTGAATTACAGAGCTGGAAGATAAGTGTTTATGGAGGTGGGTGGGGGAAGATATCAGTTGATGGAAACACTGTAGGTTGATACTGAGTTTTGGAGAGTCAGTTGTAAGTTTGGACCAGTCTAGGTTGACATCTCCTAAGATGAGGGTTTCATAGGGTATATTGTGGGGAAAACCAGGATAGGATGTTCTCTAAGATGGGCAAATTATTCCCGGGGGGGTATAGATGGAAGCAACAGCAAGTTTCTTGTGAGGATTAAGGTGGCACTTTAGGATGATAAGTTCAGCTGGGTGGAAGTTAGGGATGGGTGTGGTGGAAGAAGAGAAGTTGAGGCTGTTGGAGTAGAGGATGGCTATGCCACCCACTTTTTTGGGGGAATTTGTCATAGATATTAAAGCCAGGTGTGAGTATTTCATTTCTAGTGATATGTGGCTTAAGCCAAGTTTTGGATAAGGAAAGGATGTGAGGGGTGGTGTGGGCTTTCTAGGAGTGAAGCTCAAAGATTTTGTTAGTTAGGCTTTGAATATTTAGTGAGTATATAGACAGGTGCTTAGATAAGGATAAGTTTAGTGTATGAGGCTGGGGGTGGTGAGAGGTGTGTGGAGAGCAGGAGGTGGATGAAGGCTTGATGGGTATGTGGCTGTGAGGAGAGGGAGAGGTGCCTGGGTTGGGGTGGATCATCATGAAAACTCATGCTAATGCAAAATCTATTATTCTATCAACTTTCTAAGCTTGTAAGAGCAATATTTAAAATCTGTCCCTATTTGTTCCCCCATCATTTTAGGCTTTGTCCAGATTCTTTGCTCTAAGGTTGAGAGGTATAGGTGGATGTCCCCAGATGTGAGTAAGTTTTTTGAGGAGAGAGTATAGTAATAGGTAAATGAAGTTTGTGTGGCTTTGGTTTAGATTTGCAGGTATTTGGGAGGATTTGAAGTCTAGACAGTTTATGAAGACATGAGGTGGAGAGGTTGAACAGAGCTGGGGAGATAATAAAGGAGCATGTTGTTGAATGCGTATCATAGGTGTAGGAGGTAGGAGATCATATCAATGAGTAGGAAAAGTGGGAGTGATAAGAGGTTAGAATGGAGAGAAGTAGGAGGAGTGTAGTGGAAATAAGAAGGTGTTGCATATTAGAATGTGGGTAGAGAGCTTGTAGGGAGGGTATAATAGTTAAGGGTAGGAAGTTAAGTTTGGCAGGAAGTTGTTAGTCAGTGGATGATGAGAGAGGAAGGGGAGGGAGTGGTTGGTATAAAGGAAATTGTAATGGGGTGTGTGGGAAGGGGGCTAGGGTAGGGGAGCAAAATGACCCTGAGCATAGTGAGGGCATGTGGAGGGGGCTACACCCACGGTGAAACCCTCAGGAAAAACAATCTGTTAAAGCAGGTAAGTTTGACAGATATGTGAGCAGAAGAGGGAGGAGGGGGGCCAGCAGAAACTCAGTGAGAGATTGACTGAGTAGATTTGCAGGACTGGAGGCAGAATAAGAATATAGTAACTGGAGATGGTCAAAAAGGATAGCTAGGTGAGGTAGGGATACTTCAGAGTAGGAGAGACAGACAGTGAGCAGAGGGGATCCAGCAAAGAAGAGTGCTTTCAGAGAGCAGAAAATAGTTGGAGGAAGGCAGGAAGAGTGGGAGAGCAGGATAGGAGGGAGAAAAAAGAAAAACAGGGAGCGGTCCGCGAATGTACAAGGGAGATAGCCACCATGGGATCAACAGTACAGTACAGGTAACAACTGACACCTTTTCAGATTAAGCAGGACATACTTCAACAGTCTCAAAATTGGAGGGAGGCACCCATGAAGGGACTTGACTAGAGGTAGTTCCAGGCAGGGTGGGTCAATGGGCTTTGAAGCAGTGGTGGTAGCTTGCTAACTTAAAAAAAAAACAGAAGAAAAAGAGAGCTAAAGGGGTTAAGGATAAGAGTAACCTTTGTGAGAGAGATAAGACTAGGCTAGTAATTAGTGAAAATGGAGGGGGCTGTGGAATGTATTGTATTTTGGAGTATGAAAGAGGTGGTTGCAGGTGAGATAAGAGACAGTAAGTATGTGTGGGAACTTCTGAGTGGTTTGGGTAAAGGGGAGGGAGTACAGGATTGAGTATGAGGGTGAAAGTAATGACTGGAGATGAGTAGGGAGATGTAAGAGGTATAGAATTTAGGGATAAATAAAGGGGGAGGCAATGCAATAAAACAGTATTATGATTCACAATAAGGCAATTTAATATGTGGAAAAAGAAAAAAAACAATAAAGAAAATAAGTATGCAGAGAAAAAAAACATTACTCTAAGGCTACAACAGCTACACAGCTTTTTAAATTGTGCAATAGAGCTGTTTGAGGTTACAAGGTTTGGAAGCTTATTCCATATTTTAGGAATGCTGTTAGAGAAGAGGGAAAACACAACAGCAGCTGATACATTTACCAGAGTTAATTCTATTCACAGTTAAACTGCTGTGTTGATGCATCTGTCATAATCTACTACAAGCAAGAGTGGGAAATTCCATAACAATTCATTGGAATTCTTTCCCAAACAGACTTTACAGTTTATCAAAACAACTCTGTTTATCATAAAATATCATCTTGAGCACTTCATCTAAGACCAATCAATAAAGATTACAAATGAAGTGTAATGCACGTTATAATCTAAAAAAATCACCACCTCTTCTAATTATAATCATAAAGCCTTTTTCTTTTATATAAGGAATCCTAAAAGCAATACCCAGTACTGTACTGAGCTGCAAGCTAATAGTGACACATATTCACGTCTGGAAGCCATTGCTAATAGCCTTTCCAATCTATTCAGTCCAAACGTCATCCATCACATGCATCCCTCTGCTCCTCCGTTCCCCTAACACTCCCATCCCTCCATAAGTGAAAGTGCAAAACAACAGATCTATGAGACTCAATGACATACAAGGATGTCTCTTTGTCAGTAACAGCCATAGCATCACTAACGCACTCCTGAACCTATTCATCCTTAGTGTCTCCACTGAGCAACTACTAGATGTCTGATGTCATAGCAAGGCCACTGTAAAAGGCTGCTCCCACGACAGACCAAAGGATATACAGAAGCATTAGTCTCACTTGTATCATTTGTGTGATCTTGGAGTGTATCAAAGATAAAATCACAAATAATGATATAGGTTGCTGACAAACACTTGACCCTAACACATAAGAAGATCCACTCTACTCAATTTAGTCAATTTGTATCAGAGTTACCAATGACCTATTCAAAGGCCTGTCCATTTATACTGTCTATCAAGACATAGCTAAGTTCATTGACACATTCTCAATGCTGTTATTGTCAATAATCATCTACCTAAACATTAACCACTGCATCACCCACTGGATAGCCAACTAGCACACAGAATATATACAGTGAGGGTAGCTGGTATAGATGTTACATAATGTATTGTCACTGACTTTATCCTACAGGGCTAGATTGTGCTTGTCTTCCTCTTTCACTTCTATGTCTCCAGTATGAAGGCAGACATCAGTGCCCTGTGGTTAACTATTACAAACTCAAATACACACAGTAAGATAATTCAAAAAGAGCTTTTTTATTCCAACACATGGTGTATGGATCATGGGTCTAAGCACAATGCCAAAAATATGGCATATTTACTTTTGTCATACAAGTCTGTGCAACTGCTTACTACATTAATTGCACCCCATTCAAAATGATAAAGTCATTAAAGATCTAGCACATTCACTGATAGTGGGTTTTCTTTTGACCATTGTGTGTCTGTCATAATAAGGAAATATGTCTTCTTTTCTCAGCAAATTATTAATGGACATCTGAATTTAAAGAAGACACCATTCACCAGTGCACTTCCTTGACTTGGAGCACTGTAGAGTATATCACCACCTTCTCTGTATACTTATCAAAAACTATGCAAAAATTAAAAACTTCAACATTTCCTAATTAAAACAACAGAGAACTTACCTCTCTGACTATCCAGACAAGCTAAACATCCTATCGTTGTATGCTGTCTCCTTTAGGTTTTTGCATGGTGATCTCATCTTGGCCTTACAAGCCATGAAAGATCCTGCCCTTCCTTGACCTCATTCACCTAAGAAACCTGAAAGCACTTCAAACACACAATCCAAAGATTCAGTCTATCTCATAACACAAACAGGACCTGCAGGTGACAACGATGTCTATGCAAATCAATCCCTACTTTTGGAATAGTCCTCCCTTACTTGTAAAGCAATGCAATATGATATCCACCTTTAAAACCAGTGTCATTGAATGGATGGGTATCCAGAAATTCAACACTGGGGAATGTAGTATGGCATGGTTCCATCACTGGGGTATCTATTTATAATTTTATTCTTATTTAGTGATTTATTTTGTTACACTTACCAAGTTTCTCAGTGATGGTCTTCTGAGTATTTATCTACATCAACTCCAGTTTTTGCCCTTCTTCCCTGCACTTTAGGGGACTGTGGCATGCAGAAGGTCAATTATCAAGGAATGATGTGTAGTAAGAATCTGAAAGGGAGATATGCTGCTTTCAGAACTGCTGCCTATGGCAACACCAGCCCTCTGTGTAGGGATGGGCCTGGCACTATCATTGCCCTACTACAAGGTGGATGATTCCATAGTGCTTATGTAGCTCTGCTTCTGTGGGGGTGAGGCATGACATGCCATGCAGAGTTATTCGTTAGTACTTGGATATATTCTTCAGTAATGGGTACATGAATAGAGGTAATCAGTGACATTACTGACTTTTGTCTCATTTGGTGTTTCATCCTTGACTTTCCCTTTTTTTCTGTCCCATGAATAGGCAAACCTGTAAAGCCTCTATTCTTGTGTTGCACCAGATGGCGTTGTTATGTTATATAAATTGCAAATATTCTTTATTGTAATTATACATTATTTATAGAAGTTTTATATTATCTGTGTATTCCATGAAAGTTTTGAACTTTTGTGTTTTTTTTTTTATATGATCATTCATCTGATTGCTGGAATACTCACATGCATTTTGAGTTATATGGCCAGTAGAAAATACATTTCAGTCACTCAAATGAATGATGTGTGAGAATTCTGGTGTAACCATTAAATATTATTTCCCATAATATGTATAGCCATTAGCCAGACATCCTCTGACAAGCTTATTGATATAGCCAGCAGATTAAAAAAATGTTCACATATAACCTTGCTGCTTGAGACTAAATTAAAAGCCAAGCATATGCAATGAGTCAGGTTCAAAGGTTATTTAACAGAGGCTGCCCATTATTATGTCAGCATAAAAAACAGGAGTACTGAATGCTGTTAAAAGGGGCAGTGTATGGGTGATATGATATCCTCCATGTAGGTAGATTTAGAAAAAGTTTTAGTATCATAGTGGGAACATTGTAAGAGCTTTCTTCTATTGTCTAAACTGGAAGACGGTCAAGATATAAGTAGAATTGTTCCCAATAATGCCAAAGTCCAGTGAAACATTAGGTGTGCTATACTTGTAAGGATTCTCACATACATAGGACCAAGAATTAGATAGGGCACAAGATCAGAGGAAAACTTCTATAGGTTT
>NC_056735.1:816368704-816493369 GCF_019279795.1 Protopterus annectens | reverse complement strand
TCTGTGTCATACAGACTACTGAGGGGTGATCTCTGCTTAGCCTATAGGGCACCCACAGATCCTGATCTGATGTAAATGCTACACATTAGCAAGACAAATAGTACTCGCTGCACCAGCTCTAGTGACCTCAACATGGGAAACATTAACATTTATTTATTTGCTCAAGCTATGCAAAGCTGCAGTGTGAGGCCTTCTGCCATTTGCTCTGCTGTGATATTGGAAAAAGGTAAGTATTTTTTTTTCAACTGTTTCTGCAATTTTACTGTATATCTGTGTAATCTGAGCAACTGTTTTAGTCTCCATTTTTGTTTGTTAAAGCTGAATATCTGTTATTGTTTGCAACCTTTTGATCTTGTAGTGAAATCTTTTGCCTAGAGAGGCCTAGCTGTTTTCCTTGTGGCAGAAATAAACTGAATAGTTTGATCTAGCTAAAAGCAATACTGCAACACTGTTATTTTTTATTGGATTATTGGGCTGTTGTCTGCTTCTCTGCCTTTAATAGGCAGTGTTTTATGCCAGCTATACTTATCTGCTCAAAACATTCAAAGCTGCAGTGTGAGGCCTTCTGCCATTTGCTCTGCTGTGATTCTGGAAAAAGATAAGTACTTATTTTCAACTGTTTCTGCACGTCTGCTTTACTGTACATCTGTGTAATCTGTACAACTGTTTTAGTCTCCTTTTTTCTGTCTGTTAGCGTTGAATACCTGTTACTGTTTGTGACCTCATGAGCTTGTAGTGAATTTTTTTGTCTAGAGAGGCCTAGCTGTTTTATTTGCGGCAGAAAGAATCAGTCTAGTTTGATCTAGCTAAAAGCATTCCTACAACACTGTTATTTTTGATTGGGTATTTAGGCTGGTTGCTGTTTCTCTGCCTTTAATTGCCACTAATTTAAACCAGTTGTACTTATTTTCTCAAGCTGTTCAAAGCTGCAGTTTGAGGCCTTCTGCCATTTGCTCTGCTTTGATATTTGAAAAAGATAAGTGCTTTTTTCAGCTGTTTTTGCACTTCTGTTTTACTGTATATCTGTGTAATCTGTGCAACTGTTTAGTCAACTTTTTATTTGTTAGAGCTGAATATCTGTTACTGTTTGTGACATTTTGAGCTTGTAGTAAAATCTTTTGCTTGAGAGGCCTAGCTGTTTTCTTTGTGGCAGAAACAATCAGTCTAGTTTGATCTAGCTAACAGCATTCATGCAACACGGTCCTGTTATTTTTGATTGGATAATTGGGCTGGTTTCCTGTTTCTCTGCCTTTAATAGCCAGTGTTTTAAACCATTTTTACGTATTTGATTAAGCTGTTCAAAGTTGCAGTGTGAGGCCTTCTGCCATTTGCTCTGCTGTTATATTGGAAAAAGATAAGTGCTTATTTTCAACTATTTCTGCACTTCTGTTTTACCGTATATCTACCACCTAGGAACACAATTTGTGAGAGATGAAAATACATTAAGCACCTATTGTCATTGCTCTCTCCCCTACAAACCAGTATATTTGTCACTGAGAAGCTTGGCAACATGAACACCATACCTCAAACACCACCCACACCTACACAACACATTCCCATATATGCAGAGGCCCTCAACAAAAGCATACCCAAGCAAAAGAGACCTCCAAGGCATAACAGCACACAAACTCCACACCACACACCACACATACTGTAGTCCACACACCTGTGTCTCACAGCTACTAAGGCCTAAACATAAACCCAACATATTAGTCATAGGAGACTCCTTTGAGAGATACACATATGTGCCCCTAATCAGACTGGATAAGGAGAAAATCATGGTTAGTTGTTTGTTGAGTGCCAGAATCCCCCATGTCACCAATGCACTAAAGCATCTCAACAGGTACTGTTATGACTCTGTCATAGTCCATGTTGGAGTGAATGGCTTGCAATGTACCTCCCTGGACTATATGAAGAGAGACATGATCAAGCTCACTGTGTATGTGTCCCAGGCAGGTATGTCCCTAGCCTTAAGCAGCATTCTACCATCAACCAGAATGATGCCTCAATACAAACAAAAATGACTGAGTTTAACAACTTGCTTAGTTACTGGTGTCATTCAAAGGGGATCCAGTACCTGACAGCCAGGGATGACATGACTGACAAGCCACAATGCTTTGCCAGAGATGACCTGCATCTTGTCTCCCTTGCACTTCAGGCACATGGCAAAGGATCTTGCCTCCCCCATAGTGCCTTTTTTAGGCAATGCCATGAGGTCAAAACAGCCAACATGAAAATTTCATCAAAACATAAATTAAAGGTCATGCTGCGAAATGTTAAGAGTCTAAACATGAAACTGCACTTATTGCAAGCATTCTTAACCGTCACAGAAGCTGACATTTGTGCAGATATAGAAACCTGGCTTAAAGTTCCAGAGATCACCCCAGCCATACCAGGTTACACATCCTATCATTCATTCAGACTCCAAGCCGTGGGCAGCAAAACCAAAGGAGGTGGAGTTGCAGTATATATAAATGACATACACACCTCTAGGTTGGTCAAACAGTATGATGCACAGGAAATACTCCAGGTGCTGTTAACAACTGACAAGACCCCTGTTCAAATCATAGCTAGGTAAAGGCCTCCAACTATGACTCAGGATGCCCACTCCACCTATCTGAACCTCTTCGAATCTATCAAGATTCAACCCTTTACCCTGATCTTGAGTGACTTTAACTATCCAGCCATAGACTGGAAGAAATATTCATGCCAAAACACAAATGCCCAGAGATTCTTTGATTTCATCAATGCAAATGCCTTGGACCAGTTGGTTGACACTCCCACAAGAGGTGAAAATATCTTTGAGTTGGTATTAACCAATATGAGTAACCACTGCAGCATCCTTACAATGTCATCATCCCAGGTAAGATCCAACCACAAAGCAGTCACTTTCAAAATCACCATCTCCTCGAACCCTCCACCCCCACTGTCCAGCTAGAGTCAAACAAAAAAACTTCCCAAAAGCTAATTACAAGCTCCTGAGGGAAGGTATAAACAGCTTCACAGCCCACTTCCCCTCCACAGAAACTGGCACATATGTCCAAACTTATACCAGTGTACTATATGATCATTTATATAGCTGCATGGAATCAGGAATACCAGACCGGATGAAATCCTCCTCCTCAAGGAAGAGTAAACCTCTGGTGGACATCTGCAATAAACTCTATAATAAAAGGAATAAATTGCTGTCCAGGACCAAGAAGGAGCAGGTTTCTAATTGGAAGCAATCTCTCCTTAGCCTAAATAAGCAAATAAGAGCACTAGTGAAATCCTCCAAAGCAAACTTCGAGTCCAAACTGGCCACATCTACTAAAGACAGTCATAAGGCTTTCTTCACATATGTCTGCAGTCTCAAGGAAACCACCCAGATCTGCTCAGAACTGGTGGCCAAGGACACCACATACACAAACCCTAAAGATATAGCCAACCTGCTGGCAGACAGGTTCAGTGAAAACTTCACACCTACTCATGTACCAACTACCTCGCTCAATTCTTTCTGGAATTTATAAACTCCAATGTCCTGGATCAACTTATTCACACCCGCACCAGGGGCAACACTATCCTAGACCTAGTCATTACTAACATGAGTAACCAGTGTTCCAAACCTGAAGTCAATGCCTCATTGGTCCTATCCGACCATAAGCTAATTACCCTAGATATCCACATCTTGCCCCACCCCCATTAAGGAAACCATGGTAAAAAATTTCTCCAAAGCCAACTTCATGCTTCCTAAGACAGAAGTGGTGAACTTTGCACCCATGCAAATGGACAATACCGTTATGACTACAGAATCCTACACAATTGCAATTTATAAGTACTTACATGAGTGCATGGATCGGGCTATCCCAAACATAACCAAGAGGCTATCCTCCAAAAAAAGGAAGCCAATCTGGTGGTCCCCTGCAATAAACAGAAGGAAGATACTGTTGCAAAAGAGAGTAAAATCCCATGACTGGAGGAGCTCCCTGGTCAGCCTCAGTAAGAAGCTGCGATCCCTGATAAAATCCTCCAAAGCTAGTTACGAAAACAAAATCACCACTGATTCTAAAGACAACCACAAAGCATTCTATAGCTATGTCAAGAATCTCAATGGCAACACTCAGATCTGCTCTGAGTTACAGCACAATGGTACTAAATATACAACCCAACTGATATTGCCAACATCCTGGCAGATAGGTTCAGTGCTAACTTTACCCTCCTCTCACCCCCTAAAGAGCCCATCTCTATACCGGAAGAATGCAAAGATCCTGCAATCACGGCTGCACAGGTACAAAACACACTCTCCACAGCCAAGAACACAGCATCCATGAGACCAGACAACATCCCAGAATGCATTCTACATGAACTACAGAACGAACTGGCACCCCACCTAAGTACCATGTTCAATCATAGCCTCACTTCAGGCTTTGTGCCTGCTGAATGGTGCACAGCAATGGTTATCCCACTCCACAAGGGGGTAGCCATCATGGACCCCAGGAACTACCACCCCATTAGCCTGACGAGCCTGGTCTGCAAGGCCATAGAACGTATCATCATGGAACTTATAAACAAAGACATTGGCAATCTCCAAACTCTGGACCCCACCCAGTTTGGGTTTGTAAAAGGCAGATCATGTCTCCTAAACCTCATAGACATCTTTGAAGCAGTCACCAAAACTGTAGACAAGGGTAATGTGGTTCACACAGCCTATCTAGATCTTGCCAAGGCTTTCGACACCATCCCCCACTCTGGAATTATAGATAAACTCACTAAACTAGGTATAAATCCCTAT
Organism: Protopterus annectens; assembly: GCF_019279795.1. Classification (NCBI taxonomy): domain Eukaryota; kingdom Metazoa; phylum Chordata; order Ceratodontiformes; family Protopteridae; genus Protopterus; species Protopterus annectens. The sequence goes on along the minus strand of NC_056735.1, from coordinate 816,488,598 downwards.
ATCACAAGATGGGTTGCAACTGGCTCACTGACAGAACCCACACTGTGAAAGTAGCCAACTCCAAATCTGACTTCAGGAGTGCCACAGGGTTCAGTCCTGGGTCCTCTCCTATTTGGTGTCTACTTCTCTGAAGTACAGGCTTACACAGAAGGTCTTTGGCTAATGAAGTTTGCAGAGGACTGCAAACTAGGAGCCATAATCGAAACTCCTAACAATGTGGACAACCTACAAAAGGGCCTCACTAAGACAGATGCCTGGTGTCAAAGCCATGGCCTCAAGCTCAATGCCAAAACGTGCATTGTCATCCCCTTTGGTAAAAACTCTGTACCCATGGACTACAACATAGGTGGTAGTATACTTAACACTGAAAGTGTGATAAGAGACCTTGGGACACAGGTGGACAGTAGTCTCTCCTTTGATAATCACATTGCTACAGTAGTCAGGAAATCCTTCTACATGACACACTTCATCACAAAACGTTTCTCATCCAGAAAAAAGAGGTCGTTGTTCCCCTCTACTCATCACTCATTAGACCCATTATAAAGCACAATGCCCCTTTTGGTATGTACCTCACAAGACATCTACAACAACTGGAAAAGTCACAGAAATACCTCACAAAGAGGATCATCGGCCTCAAACAGATGCCCTATGCAGACCATCTCAAAACACTCCAGCTTTACTCCGTTGCATATCACCTACTCAGAGTTGATCTCTTCCTAACATACAAAGCTATGTCAAACCCAGAGCTGTTGGACATGCTCCACTTAAAGAAATCCCAATCCCTCTGAGCTACACGCTCTAGGGACTTAAACCATGTCACCACAATAAACAGAACATGCCGGAGGGATAGATCCCTGTCCTACAGACTTCCCATACTCTGGAGTAAACTACCTATCTATATCAAACAAAGCTCCTCATTAGCGCTCTTCAAGAAAAATCTTGATGATTGGATGGGAAATAGGAAATTCACCCCGGTGATCACCTCTGTGGCTCTGCTCGACAGTGGCACAGGAAAATAATTTTCTTGAGTGGCAAAAGCCAGGGTACCTTTTTGGCTGGGCTTGTATAGGCCCCAGGGCTGATAGCCTAGTATCTACTTATGAACCTATAAGCCTGTGCCACCCATCAGTAAAACAGGACCTCTCCAGTACCTGACCCCCTCCCCTTATCTCTAGGAGCAAGTCATCACTGCCCTCTCAAAGGCAAAAAATACAGCCTCCATGGGACCAAATAACCTACCAGGCTGCATCCTGCATGAACTCAGGCAGGAACTTGCAACACCATTAGGCACCCTATTCAGTCATCCCAGCTGAGTGGATGACAGCTGCTGTCATCCCTGTGCACAAAGGTGGAGCATCCACTGATCCAGAAAATTATAGACCCATCAGCCTAACTAGCCTGATCTGCAAGACCATGGAGCAGATTTTCATGGACCTCATTAATAAGAACATTGGCAACCTCCAGACACTTAATCCTGCACAGTTTGGTTTTGTCATGGGGAGGTCATGCCTGTTAATTTTGGTTGAGTTTTTTGAGACAGTCACCAAGGCCATACATGAGGAGAAGATGGTGCACACCACCTACCTTGACCTGGTCAAGGACTTCGATACAATTTCCCACTCAGGTACAATAGAAAAATCTCTCACCTAGGCATCAATCCATATGTTACTATATGGGTAGGAAACTGGATCACTGATAGAACCCACCTTGTCAAAATAGGGGAAGCCACCTCAAGTAGTACACCTGTAACAAGTAGTGTACCCCAGGGATTGGTCTTGGGGCTTCTGCTGTTTGGGATATACTTTTCAGAGGTGCAGGCCAAATCTAGTGGGGTATGGCTGACCAAGTTTGCAGATGACTGCAATCTGGGTGCTGTCATCAAGTCCCCTAGTGATGTGGGCATCCTTCAAGAGGGTCTCACACAAATAAATGAGTGGTGCCAGAAACATGACCTCAAACTAAATTCAAAAAATGCATCATCATCCCTTTTTGGGAGAATGACATCCCCAGAAATGATCACATTGATATAAGGCACAAAGCACGCAGTTGTGAGGGACTTGGAAACGCAGGTTGATAACAAACTGATTTTTGACCACCATATTGCCTCAGTTGTACAAAAAGCTTTCTACATGGCTCACCTCATTAGTAAGGGTATCTTATTCATGGACAAGGTGGTCATATTCTACCCTTATAAGACTGATTATTGAATACATTGCACCTTGTTGTTGTACAGAACTGCACTGTCAGAAAATATCTTTCTGCAGGTCTCTGGAGCATACTGCAGCACACATCATATGAACCCCAGCAGTGTAAGTGTGGCTTCATCAATCTGAACATATGCTTGGTGATATTTTGTGTCTGTGACAGTGTGGCTTTTTATCGCAGTCAGTCATGCTGGTATAGCTCTATTATGAATCATGTCTCAAAGGCATATCCAGCACAACAATACATTCATCTTTTTATTTTTGTCTCTTAAATACTATTGTATAATTTCAATTTTTAATCACGTTAATCGCATGTTAATATATATGTTACCAGTTTTGCTGTCTTCAAAATATCATTTTTTTTAATTTTTGTTCAATTCTTGTTCACATGTTAATGTAAGTTATCACTTCTCTATATATATAATCTGTGTTTTTCTTGGAGCTTTTCTCCTCCGGTCTGTATTGAAAATGGGTGACAAGCCCAGCTAGACCAACCCGGTTAACAAATGTCAATAAATAAAAATAAATAAATAAAGTGTCTGTGGGAAGCCACCCCACAAACATTGCTGATATAAGTCAGAAGTGTTGCGGGTGTGGGAATTTTAGGAATACCCTGGATAGTGCAGATTCACACTGTATATGACATTGTGTGTGCTGCACAACAGATTGAAGCTGATGGAATAGATACTCTTGCAGTTAATGTACTGCTGTCTATACAGAACAAGCAGGGCTATGATAGCAATATGGATTCAACCAATGACCCCTAAAATCTCAGGAATCAGAGCATTCCATAGAATGTCCACAAAGTGCTGTATCTCTGCTCTGTTGCCTTTGGAAAGCATGTATTCCCTTACACATAGAGCAGTATAACATCAAGGAAATGGTGTAGTATTTGTGAGATGGTTACCAATGATACATCCTCCATGTCCTCCAATAGTTGCTCAAAGGCTGTTGTAACAAGAGTTGTCAAAGATACACCTACCATAGAGACCACAAGGATAGATATTCCAGACATCCCATGAGATTTCATGCTAGGAAAGAACAAGACAACCAGCTGGCACATAGTGTCTCTTTCCATATCATAGTTGTTGACAATGTGCCTGTCATGGGAGAGATGATATGTTAAGAGTGGTTTGAACCTTCTGTGATATACAAGGTGCTAGAGTACCCTGTCATATCAAGTTGCTGGGAGAAAAGCCTCTTAACACTTACCTATAATGGCTGATGCACCTAACTTTGTAGTGTGATCTCTCCCTAGACAGAGTAATAACAGTGCACAAACTTACTGTTGGCTGTGAATTAGCAGCAATTTCTATTAATTTATTAACGGTTCTACTAATTGTTTATCTTCATTTGCATTTGGAGTAGGTCTTGCTACCATAATGTTGCTCACTTCAATATTATTTTATGCTTTTTAGTATATGAAGGCAAATGTGCAATTTTGGTTGCTTGTGCAATGGTACTATCTATGTCCATGAATTAACTTTGCACTTGCAGCCTCCAGTCTTACTACATTTTTGCCTAACATGCTGCACTATTTGTTTCTCGGTCCCACGGAACAGTCGTCAGTATTGCAAATATGTTTATACAGATGCGTTGAGCTAAGAAACTCTTATCAGACGAAATCTGGACAAAGCCATACATAATGGTGAGACAAAGGCCCCGAAATAGAGATAATTAATATTGCTCTTATAAATTTAAGACAGTTAATAGAATAACAGGTGTTGCATTAGCATGAATTTTCTAAAAAGTATGAAGTCTACAACTCAAATGTCATATATATATATATATATTCTGTATTCTCTGACTTTAATTCTCACTGATTTAGCAGAAAACTAAAACTTTTATGAGGACCACATCAAAAATATGAGGCAAAAATCTGGAAATCTGTAAAAATCTGGATAGTTGAGAGGTATCTCAGGATTTTTGTATCTGCTGCTGCTGCCAGGGATCGACTATTGCTTTCACTGTTCACTCTCTCTCTTTCTCTCTCTCTCCCTCTCCAAAAGACACACACACACACACACACACACACACACACACACACACACACACACACACACACACACACACACACACACAGTCTCTTCATGCATGCACTCTCACACACAAACATAAACACATACAGTGTTATTCTCTTTGCTTTTTTGTTTTGCACTCACTAAACAGCAAAAGCACTGCTTAGCGAGTGTAATATAATGGGTTTGATCAATCAGTTTCACTCACATGCACATTGCACACATACACTTTCACGCACACAGACATAAACACACACACACACACACACACACACACACACACACACACACACACACACACACACACACACACACACACTTTTTCTTTTATTGTTCTTTTTTTTTTTTTTTTTTTTCTTTCTCTTTCAGCTCCACTGCAGCTTGATGCAGCTTCACTGTGGTGAAGTGAAGGACTCATTTTTCATAGCGCATTACTTGTATGTTAACACCCTGCTGGAGAATGTTCATTCTCCAATCAGGATGCGATCTATGGATTGCCCATTCTCTATTGTAACTGGAGTAAAGTGCATCAACTGTGCTATTCTTTCCTTTGCTAGCTGTCAGTAGAAGATGATTGGTGTTGGGATCTCTTGGTGAAGAGTACTGTCTGAGAATTGTCTGTATTGATGGGAAGTTGTCTGTTTTGTGGATTAGGCTGTGGGTTGTAAGCAGATTAGAGGAGGCTAGATAATTTGGCAGTTCTAAAGAATTTAATTGTTTTAAAGCTAAACAATGGGGAGTCTTGTATGGTAACTTGTCTGTAAATTTTCCTCCTTTGGTACAGTCACTGTTAAGTTTATTTTTAGAGATAGAGTGAAGGTTTATAAGGATGAGAGATGCATAAATGAGAGGAAAGAAGAGAAGGTGCAGTAGATATCCTAGTTAAGTCATAGAGGTAGCATTTTGCCTGATAGGGAAGACTGAATTTGCAATGTGCTTTTTAATAATTTGTGAAATGTGAAAGTCATTCTTTAGGTTGTCATCTATAGTGACATCAAGTAGTTTAGCTTGGGATACCCTTTCTATTGTGGGGTTATGAGCTGAGGTAGTGCTAAATCTGTGTTTCTGAGTTAAGCTTGCCTTGGATACATATAGAATCAATTTAGTTTACTTGGCATTCCGGGGTTAGTCTTAGTTCTCAATCAAAAGATTCAGTAGAGGTACAAGTGTGTGATTTACTATATTTTTTAAAATGTTTGGAGCTGAACATATCAGCAAAGAATTGTCAGTTTATTGTACAATGGTGGCCAGATTAATAGAGTGCTGAAATTCAGAGGAACTCAAGAGAGACTTTAAAATGAAGGGAGTTATTTTGAAGCTTGTTCTTTGCTAGAAAACTAGCTGCAGAATACAGAGAATGTTGTTTGTGAGGATTCTAAGGAACAAAGGTCGTGTAGCAGTTTTTTGGTGAGAAATTGTGTTGAATGCCTTAGACAAGTTTAGTAAAATGGAGGAGACTAGGATACTTATATTTCTATTAAGGTCAATAGCAGCAGTGAAACTAAGGAGTGCTGTTATTTTACTGTGACTGAGTCAGAATCCATGCAGTGTGTGTGGGACAGAAGATTGTTATCAGTGAGCTGTTTGAGGAGCTGATAGTGGTTACTAATATTTTGATAGGGGTGGTAGAATAACAATTATCCTATAGTATGAAAATTCTGTGCAGGTCCCATATTTATGAAGTATTTTAATGTTTGATTTCTTCCAGGAACTAATCGCATGGTTTTCCATGATGGAGTTGCTTGTCGGTATGGAAACAGGGTATGCTACAACATCAGCTGCATATTTCAAGCACAGAGATGGTAGGTTGTCAGTGGATAAGGTGGTTGTTTTTAGTTTTAAAAGGTGTTATTTTTAATTGTGAAGGTGGAGGCATGTTGAAAGTAGAAGAGAGTTTGTTAGTTGTTTTGACTGGTGGGAGGTAGGTGAGGGGTTAATCTTTGAATGGTGAGAAGATTGACTGGGTAAAGTGTTGAATAGCAATTACTAGCTACATTGTTGGCAAAAGTGTTGGATTAACTAGGGTACATAACCTTTTTTATTGAGAAACAATATAGTTTGCAGTCATACTGGTGCTTATAATAATGTTCAATATAGTAGGATTTTTGTTGTTTTTTATTTGAGTTTTGATAGGTTTTGTAAATGTCTAAAATCCTGCCACTTGTTTTGTATTCTGTTTTCCGACCTTGTTTTCCCTGCTTTATCTCCTTCACATAAAAAAAAATAACTTACATGTGATGGTTATAATTGTAATCTCACCTAAAAAATACATTTAGCTGAGCCTCTATTTGAAAAGTTCTGTCTTTGTCTTTCTTTGAGACTGAATTACAAAACTTTCTAGTAATATAAAAACAGTTTACTCCTCCATAAAAATACATCTAAAACTGTAATTCTAATCTCAGAGCTACTAGTGCAAAATGTATCTGAACTTGACTCCACAGGCTTATGCACTTGAATGTTTGGTATTGCAACCACATCAGGCTATAACTGAAAATGTGTTTTTCCTGGTGAAAAATACAGGATGTTTACTTCTGATGTAATTAGAACTCAGTAGTGAATTATTTTTTTACATTATTTATTCAACTTATTGACAAATTTACCGCACCACCCACAATGAAAGCCCAGTATAAAGCAAAATGTTAGACTGTAGCTGGAGACAACCATGGAAAGGCTACATATCTGCCCCCTTTTGAGATTTTATTACATAGCCTTAAAAATAATAGCACAATTGTATTTAACTTTAAAATACACCTAAAACTGCTGTTGCAATGTAATATCTTGACATGCAACACATCTCTTAGTTTAACCCCATAGCTTTAGCTACTTGAAAACTTGATAGTTTATTCACATGATGCGACAAATGAAAATAATTACATCTCTTTCTAGTGAAATGCAGATAAGTTTTTTATTGATGCATTAATAACTCAGCAAAGAAATATGTTGGGCCATTTTTGTACTCAGCATACTGATGATTAAGTTTGTCATTACACCTTAGATGAAAATCGAGGATAATGCATAATATCAGCCTGTGTCAGGAAAAGGCATATGATCTAAAGCCACCATGGGCCTGTTTTTCAAAATCTCTATCTTTGTTCCTCATTGAGGTTTCATTAGAAGCATACAGGAAATAACAACAGACTATAACGCTACGTAACTTACCTAAAACTACAATTCTATCTTCAGAGCTTCCAGCACATTACAGTTTCAGATTTGACTTCACACTTGAATACATTACATTGCAGCCATGACATTACACAGACACACTCTCTCTCTCTCTCTCTCGTTATTTCTTTCGTGTGCTCTCTCTCTCTCTATACATACATATATATATATATATATATATATATATATATATATATATATATATATATAGTTTAGGCCACTGTATCCAGAGGATGTTGCAAAAGAAGAAAATATATCAGATCTTTCAGTCTACCACACCTCTGAATTTGCTTTCACAGCTGAAGCTAGTGGAATGCATGACATGATAGCTGTCATATGTTAGAAATGAAACAAAAAAATATGGTGAAATGCATTGGACTTTTTTACTTCTGGCAAATTGAGAACTTAGCACATAAGTTCTAGACATCAGTTTTAAGCAGACTTTTATGCAGCAGTCAAACAGTCCCAGATGGAAATCAAGCACAAAAATCATATGTGATAGCAAACAACTTCTGAAATGCTTGCTTTTGTGCTTGCTTTTGTATGCAAGAAGCCATATGTCAGTTCCCTGAAGGAAGTTCACAATAAAATATTTAGCAACTCCCAAAAAGATTCTTAGGTACAAAACACAGAAGGTGTTCAAGTGGAATGTACCCTTCTGAGAGGATACACTAACTCTGACTCTGAAGAAGTCACGCAGATATAATAGACATAACCATAACAGAACCATATCAATAACCACTCAGAATTGCTCTTACAGCTAACATTTGCTTCCATACATCATTTCCCCCAAAATGGATACCTTCATTCTCTATATTTCTGACATCCCTATACAAAGAGAAGCAAAATGCAATCACCACAGTAATATGTTTCAGCTTACTGTTGTTAGACACATACTCAACCACCCATGAAGCCATATAATTTTTATTTGACAATCATCATATCTGTGCTTCCACGTAAAACCTGGGTCCTCGTCACCTAACACAAAATGACATTCTCCTTCTATTTACACGACTGATGCTTGATTGTGAAAAAAAGCAAAAGAAACAATGAACACAGCAATGTATTTCAACTTTTTGTTTATGGAAACATATACAAACCTGGCCATTTACCAAACTAGCCATATCAATGATGTTTTATATGGATTATGTAATTGTCATTTGCTTTGGCAGTCAGCTGCACCCAAAAAAAGACAGCCACTTTGGCAATCACCATTTATGTGTGATTGGCAAAAGAAATGTAATAAAAGCCACAGTAATGCATTTCAACCTGAAATAAAATTAAATCAGACATGATGCAAATTTACTGTAGAGTGGGCAGTGTGTTTCATTCCTGATACAAACAGATCTATTTGGTTTCCTGCCAGAAAAAGTAGATGAGCAAAAGATTACAATAATGCATTTGAATGCAAATATTTCAGATGCTATACTATGCTCTGTCTCCACCCCTACAAGCAAAAAAAAAAAAATCATTTCTATTCTGTTGTGGGCAAGTGTTTATAATCTTACCACTGCCCACAGTTGTATGAGGTTGGAAAGGCACATACTTGGAAAATAAGTCTGTGCCTGATGAACAGTGTTCTATGGCTCCCAGTAGTTCCTAGTTATATGGCTATATATTGTTTGGAAACATATTGTTGCTAAGGACAACTGATCACAGTTGCTTAGATTGCATACTAATAAGACATGGGTGGGTTACCCATGTCCTATTATTAGGTTCTTGGGACAGAGGCAAGAATGGCATGAAACCTCATGCCCAAGTAAAATTTCCAATTCATTTTAAAGGGAAGCTATGAGCGCTATTAGTAATTATCTCACAGATATGCTACAAATGGCAGATTTTTAACTGGCTTTATGCCAATTTGAAAATAAGAAAAAAGGTACTATAAAATAAATTAACTGAACTCCTACAGCAATGGGTCAACTATGCAGTCCTGAATACATCTGTAACTCACACACAAGTAGTTAAGTTTTTCATCTTCTCTTTCCATATATAAGAGGAATTATGGACATTACTCAAATAATTCTTACTCTTATCCTAATGAAAAATATGCTAACTATATCCTATTATTCACTAATTTATAAAGTAACTTGATTAGTTGCAAAATATGTCACATGGATGGGGGAGTGGTGCAGTGGTTTGCGTTGTCGCTTCACAGCAAGAGGTTTTCTGGTTTGATTCTCAGCTGGGGTGCCTTCTGTGCAGTATTTGCATGTCCTCCCTGTGCTTGTGCTGGTTTCCTCCCATCTTACAAAAACATGTCTCTGGAGTGTTTCTCCCTGGGCCTCCACTGAAAAATTGGCTTGTTCCAAGTCAGACCTTCCCAGTAAACAAATGTTAAATAATAAATGTCTATAAGTAACACTTTTTTCTGCACTTTTAATGGTATTCCTTGTACATAGTTGCAAGGTTTTGCTCAGATAGCCTTGTATGACTATTAAATTCTCACTGATTTACATTGTACTTACTGGAAAAGGGTGCAGTGATCACTTTTAATAATGCCATAGGACATAACCTTTTGATACCAGGGTCTAGAAACATGCTATTCAGAGCCATGCTTTTAGTATTTTATGGTATGGATAGGCCTAAAGTAGGGTGCATATAAGACTATTTTCAGCAATCCTCTAAACAGGTGAGATTAGCATTTGTATTTGTCCATAATGCTTCCACTGTATTGGCAATTATCTTAGACATGCCTTGTGTGTATTTTGAAGGCTTGGAAAATATATTTAGCCCTTTTAAACAATGGTATAGTTGAGCATGCTATATCTAGGACTCTACTCCAAATACAACCCCTTGTTACACAAACTCATTGTTGCCATGATATCAAACTCAGCTCTAGTACTTTGCGTAGCCAGCCAATTAGCACTTAAGTCCCTGAAGCAGTGTAACTCATACCCCATGATTATCTATAATCATCTGTTCCTACTTATTACAAAATAATACTTGACAGATATGTATGTATGTATGTATGTATGTATGTATGCATGCATTTATATATCTACTTATGCTGGAAGCAACCTCTCTCTACTCACACAGTAAAAAGCAGATCACCACTATACAAGAACTCCACACTAAACCCACGTATGCTGAGGTGCTATGAAAATTGCTACTTAAACCTCCTAGGTACTATAGTAGTAAGCCTCAGCCATGTAGTATATCTCCCATTATTGGAACGCCACCCATGCAAGAATCACACTAGTAAGCCTATAGCCATGATATCTTTAGTGTTTGCAGTCTCCTGTGGAAATAGTCTAATTATATGTAATTTTATATTTAGCCACACCGACACTCCTCTTGCCAGGCAGGACAAAGATATGGTCATAGTAACTCCCTGTTAGGCATGAGAACATGTGACACAACAAGGGCCCATATCTCCATCCACTCACTTGTATACATGTATAACCCTGTGGTTGGAAGTGAACAACCATAGATATTGTATCCTGGGTGAAGTGTAGAAGAATATGGTTGAATTAACCATGTCTGAGGCAGGAAATATGCTTTTCTTAACAACATTTTGTCATATTTGAGAATTATGCTTCATTCAAACATAACATTATTTATTTTTAACAATGAAATTTTTTTCTTTAAAGGAATCGTGCAACAAACATGTGTGCAGTGTGGACATCTCTGTTTCATCAGAGATGGTGTTCACATCTCTTATTATTATTTTTATTTATTTTACATTTGTTTTGCGAAAAAGTTTGACTGGACACAGGTCCATTTTCAGCGGAGGCCTGGGGAGAAAACCTTCAAATAACAATTTTTATTTTTTATTTTATTTTTTATTTATCATTTGTTGACCGGGAAACTCCGACTGGGTTCCACAGAGCCTGTTTTCTGCGTTGGCCCGGGGAGAAATGCTCCAGATACATTACATAAGAGAAAATGTGGGCAACATATAAGAAAACATATCATCATACATATTAAGAAAACAAATAGCACATATAAGGAGAGAAAAACATTTTCTAATAGTAAGTCATTTCAATAGTAAAACATACAGATTTGAAAAATTGAGAGTTACATTTTTTTTTGTTTTGTTCTAGAAGATGGTTATTAGTTCTGTTGAGAGCATAACATTGGTTGAACAGTCAAACAGTACTGTAAGGACTTATCATTGGATAAGCAAGTATACAATGGGAAACAGAGAGCAAGCAGTTGATCCTTAGTAGAATCCTAGCATAGTGTTGTGGTGTGGATTAAGCTGGGGAGCCACATGAGCAAAGCCGGGGATTTAAATAGTGGGGTTTGAGGAGTTTTTTATTTTTTTTTAATTGGAAAGTAGAAGTGGTAGAAGTTAAGTGGTCTGGCAGTGAATTCCAGGTTCTGGCAGTAGTGCAGGCAAAGAGACAAAGAGAGATTTACCAGCCTCATTTTTATGTTTGATAACATTTATGTGGTTTTGAATACTGGATCTTAAGGCTCTAGTGGTGGTGTAGTGCTGATTTAGATGCTGCAGTGCTAGGATTTTGTCAGGAAGGTAGTAGAGCTTGCCTGCTATTGAGAGTTGGTTGAGAAGAAATAGTTGAGATAACTCAAGCCAATTAAGTTGCATGAGGGCTAGACAATGATGGGATCAGTGTAACAAGATTCCGTTTTGTTTAGTTCAGATTGGCAAAGGCTAGTTAAGATAGAGGAGACATAAAGGAGGATGGATAAGAGATTAGTCTTTGGAAGAGTGGCTTTGGTATGTTTAGTGATGAGCTGTCTGTTCCTGTAAAGGAGACCACACTTTTTGTTAACTTTCTTGATTGTTTGGGCTATGTGTATGTCGAATTTCAGATTATTGTCAATTTCTACACCTAGTAGTTTTGTGTGTGTTGTTGGGGTGATCTGTGTATTATCTTTAGATTTTATGGTAAAAGCCTTGTGTGAAGCCTGCCAGCCTAGCCAGAATAATTCTATCATTTGTAAATATGAATGTAAACTACAATCTTGCTGCCTTAAATGTAAAGAAATACTGTTATATGTGGAACTGGAAATAAATGTGACAACAGTGCACTCCACTGACCAAAGTAAAGCATGTGGTGACCCTTTGAAGTAGACAGTGGTGCCGAAAAGTCTAGATGAAGAAATTATTTCTATTGTTTTAACCAAGAGTTAAATTGCTAGACTTAAATATGCAAATGTATTTTTATTGCTTTGTTTCCTGACCAGCTGCAAGATAACAAAAGGGGGATGTTAAGAATGCAAATATAGTCAATGTGTAGCCTGGGAACACCAGGAAAGTGTAAAAGAAATTACATAATGTTTATCAGAACTGCAGTTTCAATTTAAACAGAGAGAATCAAAAGGCATTAAGCATTTTTGTCTCGATCATCCAACTCACAGTACTGCCTGTTGTCTTATGTAAGTTATATTAGACTTGTGTTTTCTTTTAGGGATAACTAGAAACTAGAAATATTAGACTAAGTGTTTTTCTGTGATGTCAGAACTGTACTACTGAATTATTTTAAGTATTTCTGTGTGATCTCTGAACTCTTTTGACTAGCACTGTGTAGTAGAAAGTATTGTCTTGTGGTTTTAATTATGTATTATTAAATATTTTAAAACATTTTAACTGTGGCTGTTTTGTGTAGAGATAAGTTAAGCTCTAAGAGTACATTGCATGTATATAAGGATCCTGTACCAAGTCACTCTAATAGGCCTTGAGACTGTTGTCATACTACCAATTGGATAATAATATTGCACAAAAATAATTGGATGCCCTTTTAAGGGCCTTTGAGTAGCTGATAAATATTAGCTGGGTGGTGGCAAGTGGTACTATCGTATAGTCTGGGTAAAAGGGGCACAGCTGGAGAACTTGTGCCAGCCTTCCCCAGAAGTGTCTGTGTGGTTGTATAAACTCTTATCTCAAAGTGTGTGTGTGTGTGTGTGTGTGTGTGTGTGTGTGTGTGTGTGTGTGTGTGTGTGTGTGTGTGTGTGTGCGTGTGTGTGTGTGTTTGTCAGCTACTTGGGCAGGGACACAAAGCACTGGTTGAACAGAGAGGGTGCTGGAGATTTTAGCTTGCCCAGCTAGGCTGCGATCTGGACCCTATAGCTGTGCCAATGGGGAATCTTATTGGGGACCTGGAGGCAAGGGAGCAACCAGCCCCAGACTGACTGTGATCTCTGTGTGCTCTTAAGGGAAATTACATTTACTGTGTGTATTTGTTATCCTTTCCTCATATATGAGACACCCTCTCTGGTGTTAGTGGTGATGATTGAGGCTCCTTGATTGCTGGGCCATGGCATGGGCATCACATTTGTTAAAACCACAAGACAATACTTTCTACTACACAGTGCTAGTCAAAAGAGTTCAGAAATCATACAGAAATATTTGAAATAACTCAGTAGTACAGTTCTGACATCACAGAAAAAGACTTAGTCTAATTTTTCTAGTTTCTAGCTATCTGTAAAAGGAAACACAAGTCTAAGATAACTTACATAAGATAACAGGCAGTACTGTGAGTTGGATGATCAAGACAAAATGCTTAATGCCTTCTGATTTTCTCTGTTTAAATTGAAACTGCAGTTCTGATAAACATCACATCATTTCTTTTACACTTTGCTGGTGTTCCCACTGACTGCATTTGCATTCTTAACATATCCCTTTTGTTATCTTGCAGCTGGTCAGGAAAGAGAGCAATAAAAATACATTTGCATGTTTAAGTCTAGCAATTTATCTCTTGGTTAAAACAATAGAAATAATTTCTTCATCTATACTTTTACGCACCACTGTCTTCTCTTCCACATGTAACAGTATTTCTTTACATTTAAGACAAGCCTGTAGTTTACCTTCATATTTACAAATGATAGAATTATGTATACAATTCTATCTGGCTAGGCTGGCAGCCTTCACACCTTATTTAGAGGAGGAGCTCAACTGGGGCTGAAGAGAATGAGTTTGTTTTTTTTGGGATTAAGGATAAGTTTGATGTTAGTGAACCATGCTTCTGCTGAAGTAAATTTATTTTGGGTTATGGTTTGTAGCTGGGGTCAGCACATATAATGGTGGTGTCATCATTGTATTGTACTACTGAAGCAGTGAGTGAAGATGAACCTATCTGTTTTGCAAATAATGAGAACAGCAGAGGACAGAGGATGAGGATAAGTCTAAGAATATGGAGGATACGAAGAGTCCTTTGTTCCTATGGTGATTGACAGTGTTGGTAAATGAAAGTAGTGCTGTGGTGGTGCTATGGGAAGGTCTGAATCCATGCTGGGATTTGGATAGTAGGTCAGTTTTTAGGAGGTACTGCATTAGTTGGGAATGAACTACTCTCTCTAATATTTTTGATAAAGGTGATAGAATTGCAATAGGACAGTAGCCGGTACACTTAATGGAGTTATCCCCCTTTGTGTAGTGGTATAATATGTAATATTTTCCATGTGTGAGGTACTTTACTTTCTGTGAATGACCTATTAGTGAGCCTGGAAGTGGAGAAGTGGAGAGTGAACAGAGCAGGGCTACACCTTGTTCTAAGCAGCGCCCACAAAACCAATGTGAGTAGAGCTGAAGTAAGTCCCAAAGTTTTTAAAGTTTTGAATGGCTAGTTTAGACAGAGTCTAGGCAAGCTGGCAAGGGCAAGTACTAGTAAGAAAAGAAAGGAGATTAGAAAAAAAATGTGGAGTTAAATTTGGAGTTTTTCAAGTAGAGTAGGAGAAGGGAGAAAAAGATGAGAGAGGCAGGCTGGTTGGCTCCGATGGTGGGCAACTCTTTAATCAAGGGTAGTAAGCTTTAACAATTTAAGAGATAGGCAGAGAGCATATACATGAGTTTTTTTGAGGTTTCAGGGACTGATAGGCAATATTGTTCTTAGTGATGCAGTTGTCTTTATCTGGGGAGTTCCTTAAAAGTGACATTGAAGTCTTGGATGTAGGTAGTCCAGGGTGAAGGATGGTCATTACCACCTAAAAAGGAAAGGGAGAGCAAGGAAGGTTAACTATATGTTAGAGGAGCAGCTATTTACCAATGAACCCTTGCAGTGTGGGAAGGGCATGCAAGAAACAATAAGTGGAGAGGGACATAAAGATTAGCAGGGAGGGTTAAGGGATAAGCAGAAAGGAGCAGACAAAAAAATAATATAATATGATAGTAGGAAGGTAAAAAACACAAGATAGGGGAGAAAAGGGGAAGAATGAGGAATAAAATGAAGGCAGATAGAGCAAGGTAGGAGAGAGTAAGGGTGTTTGAAAATGAGTGACACCATAAATGAGAGAGAATAAAAAGCTGCAGCAGTCAATAGATCAAAATAAGGCCTGTGAAGAGATCCTTACACTTAGTAAACATTGCTACAAATTATACACTCTGTATTTCAGTAGTATTAAATTTACAGAATAATCATGAGCTCTTTACAGCAGTAAAATTATTAAACAGAGCTGCAAACTGTACACTCTCTATTTAAGTAGTATTAAATTTACAGAAAAATCATTAGCTCTCTACAACAGTACATGAAATGGGTAATGAAACCACTTTAAGAACAATTGCACTATTATCTGCAATAGGATAAGATGGTGAAAAACAAATCAGGGACTCACTATAGTTGCAATAAAGGCATCAAATGTCTACATTAGTAATACTCGGCAGAGTAATTCAGTATGCTACAATATTACCACCATAGTATGTAATGTTCTATGCGTGAATAAAAACTAGTAAAAAACTTATTAGTGCTTCCCCATGCTGGCTGAAACACTTCTATGATCAAAGAACAACCAATCAATACATAGCTTTGAAAGGATACAAAGTATAAAGACATGGTATTCAATGTAATGTTCCCTTAAAGGTAAAGAGACACATTATCAAACAACTATCTAACCAAGCAATGAGACTTAAGCCCAGGTTTAATAGATAAGAAACCATTATGCAATCTATTAGACCTTTGCTAAAGTCTTGTTGCTTGGTTAGATTAGTATTGATTAGTTGTTCACTCTTTGAATCATGTGATTTTACTGGCTACCTGACACTATATATATGGTTTTCTTCTCAATGTTTTTAGTGGTCTGAAGAAGTGACTTTTTTGTCATAAAAAGCCCTAACCAATATACTTTATTAAACCTTTTAGTTGCCTTTATGTTGCCATGTGTTGGGTTGTTCCTTATTTTAATCTTTTTTGTCATCTGAAGACTATACCTATTAAATCCAGCACAATAATCCTAGAAGCCTTTAATTAATTGTCAATTTATTGGCAAACCTGTACATCCAATAAGAAAATGCATGGTATTCCCACAACTTTGTTAATAACAGTTCCCTAGACCAAACTGTACCCTGTCCCACAAGAAGTGCAAATCTTTTTGACTTCATCTTTAAAAACATTAGCCCAGACTGCTTGCCATGATGTATAACTCCTTCTCCAATCACATCTGACCACCAAACTATTTCACTTCTCTGTGATGTAATCCTACCATACCTTCAAACCCTTCTAATTCCAAGAATATTTTATTGCAAGCCCTTATTATTTTTGTGACATCATGGAGAAATCCAAAGATTTTGCCCTTCCCCTAGGAGCTATCAGTGTTGTCTAATTATTTATTTACTAGACACTTGTTTACTGAGAAAGTCCGACTGGGCACAGGTCCTTTTTCAGTGGAGGCCCAGGGAGAAAAGCTCCAGAAATAAGAAAAAATTACAAATATGAAATACAAATACAAATTAGAAATACATAAACATGTAAGAAAGAAGCAGTACATTTTCATCAACATGTATGGAAGAAATGATGGTTAAGTTACAGATTTAAGCAGAAATTCACAAAATTATATTAAGTGGATTATTTTGCTAGTACACTGAAAGGCATTAAATAATAAATTCTGTAGTTAGAAGCATTAACATGAACATTTAAGAAGGATATATCAATAACAATGAAATACAATTTAAAGATGCAGAAGGTACTTTACCTATAGGTGTTGGTTGAATCAGTGATAGATTTTGTTTTACATTATTTCAAAGGATAATAAACTAGTACAGAGATTAAGGTCTATCCTTGGGAAATGCAAGAACATAGCCAGGCATCTTATAAGTGTGGCTTGAGATTTTTAAATTGTGCAATAGAGCTGTTTGAGGTTACAAGGTTTGGAAGCTTATTCCATATTTTAGGAATGCTGTTAGAGAAGAGGGAATCCACAACAGCAGCTGATACATTTAACAGAGTTAATTCTATTCAAAGTTAAATTGCTGTGTTGATGCATCTGTCATAATCGACTACAAATAAGAGTGGGAAATTCCATAACAAATCATTGGAATTCTTTCCCAAACAGACTTTACAGTTTATCAAAACAACTCTGTTTATCATAAAATATCATCTTGAGCACTTCATCTAAGACCAATCAATAAATATTGCAAAAGAAGTGTAATGCAAGTTATAATCTAAAAAATCACCACCTCTTCTAATTATAATCATAAAGCCTTTTTCTTTTATATAAGGAATCTCAAAAGCAATACCCAGTACTGTACTGAGCTGCAAGCTAATAGTGACAAATATTCATGTCTGGAAGCCATTGCTAATAGTCTTTCTAATCTATTCAGTTCAAACTTCATCCCTCACATGCATCCATCTGCTCCTCCATTGCCCTAAAACAGCCAACCCTCCATAAGTTAAAGTGCACAACACCGGATCTATGAGATGCAATGACATACAAAGATGTCTCCTTGTCAGTAACAGCCATAGCATCACTAATACACTCCTGAACCTATTCATCCTTAGTGTCTCTACTGAGTAACTACTAGATGTCGGATAGCATAGCAATGCCACTGCTCAAGGCTGGTCCTATGACAGACCCAAGGATATACAGAAACATTAGTTTCACTTGTACCATTTGCATGATCTCGGAGTATATCAAAGGTAAAATCATAAATAATGATATAGATTATTGACAAACACTTGACCCTAACACATAAGAAGATCCAATCTACTCAGTTTAGTCAATTTGTATCAAAGAGTTACCAATGACCTATTCAAAAGCCTGTCCATTAATACTGCCAATCTAGACATAGTAGCTCCTTGACACAATTCTCAATGCTGTTATTGTCAATAATCATCTACCTAAACATTAACCACTGCATCACCCACTGGATAGCCAACTAGCACACAGAATATATACAGTGAGGGTAGTTGGTATGCATTTTACATAATGTATTGTCACTGACTTTATCCTACAGGGCTAGATTGTGCTTGTCTTCCTCTTTCACATCTATGTCTATAGTATGAAGGCAGACATCAGTGGCCTGTGGTTAACCTAGTATAATGATGACTGTAAAATAGGCACTATTACAAACTCAAATACACACACAGTAAGATCCTTCAAAAGGAGCTTTTTTATTCCAACACATGGTGTATGGATCATGGGAATAAGCATAATGCCAAAAATATGGCATATTTACTTTTGTCATACAAGTCTGTGCAACTGCTTACTACGTTAATTGCATCCCATTCAAAATTATGCAGTCATTAAAGATCTAGCACATTCACTGATAGCCAGTTTTCTTTTGATCATTGTGTGTCTGTCATAATAAGGAAATATGTCTTCTTTTCTCAGCAAATTATTAATGGACATCTGGATTTAAAGAAGACACCATTCACCAGTACACTTCCATAACCTGGAGCACTGTAGCATATATCATCGCTATCTCTGTATACGTATCCAAAACTATGCACAAATTAATAGACATCAACATTACCTAATTAAAACAACAGAGGAGTTACCTCCCTGACTATACAGACAAGCTAAATGTCCTATTGTATGCTACCTCTTTTAGGTTTTTGCATGGTGATCTCATCTTGGCCTTACAAGCCATGAAAGATCCTGCCCTTCTTGACCTCATTCACCTCAGAAACCTGAAAACACTTCAAACACACAATCCAAAGATTCAGTCTATGTCATAACACAAACAGGACCTGCAAGTGACAAAGATGTCTATACAAATCAATTCCTACCTTTGGAATAGTCCTCCCTTACTTGTAAAGCAATGCAATATGCTATCTACCTTTAAAACCAGTGTCATTGACTGGATGGGTATCCAGAAATTCATCACTGGGGTATGTAGTATGGCATGGTTCCATCACTAGGGTATCTATTTATAATTTTATTCTTATTTAGTGATTTATTTTGTTATACTTACCAAGTTTCTCAGTGATGGTCTTCTGAGTATCTACCTACTTCAACTCCAGTTTTTGCCCTTCTTCCCTGCACTTTAGGGGACTGTGGCATGCAGAAGGTCAATTATCAAGGAATGATGTGTAGTAAGAATCTGAAAGGGAGATATGCTGCTTTCAGAACTGCTGCCTATGGCAACACTAGTCCTCTGTGTAGCGATGGGCCTGGCACTATCATTGCCCTACTACAGGGTGGATGATTCCATAGTGCATATGTAGCTCTGCTTCTGTGGGGGTGAGGCATGACATGCCATGCAGAGTTATTCGTTAGTACTTGGATATATTCTTCAGTAATGGGTACCTAAATAGAGATAATCAGTGGCATTACTAACATTTGTCTTATTTGGTGTTTCATACTTAGCTTTCTCTTTTCTTCTATCCCCTGAATAGACAATCTGTAAAACTGCTATTCTTGTGTTGCACCAGATGGTGTTGTTATGTTATATAAACTGCCAATATTATTTATTGCAGTTATACATTATTTATAAACGTTTTATATTAACTGTGTAGTCTATGAAAGTTTTGAACTTTTTTTATTTTGTTTTTTATATGATCATTCATCCGATTGCTGGAATACTCACATGCATTTTGAATTATATGGCCAGTAGAAAATACATTTCAGTCACTCAAATGAATGATGTGTGAGAATTCTGGTGTATGAAAAACCATTAAATATTATTTCCCATACTATGTATAGCCATTAGCCAGACATCCTCTGACAAGCTTATTGATATAGCCAGCAGGTTAAAAAAATGTGCACATATAACCTTGCTGCTTGAGACTAAATTAAAAGCCAAGCATATGCAATGAGTCAGGTTCAAAGGTTATTTAACAGAGGTTGCCCATTACTATGTAAGCATAAAAAACAGGAGTACTGAATGCTGTTAAAAGGGGCAGTGTATGGGTGATATGATATCCTCCATGTAGGTATATTTAGAAAAAGTTTTAGTATCATAGTGGGAACAATGTAAAAGTTTTCTTCTATTATCTAAACTGGGAGGTGGTCAAAATATAAATAGAATTGTCCACAAAAATGCCAAAGTCCAGTGGAATATTAGGTGTGTTATACTTGTAAGGATTCCAACATATATAAGACCAAGAAATGAATAGGGCACAGGATCACAGGAAAACTTCTATAGGTTTATAGGTTCATAAGTATATACTAGCCTAATGATCACTACGGCCTATATAAGCCTAGCCGCACAACCCCATGCAAATACATCCCTTTGTAACATGTGTATCTAAATTAGGGGGTTTATGTTAGTAGGGAGTTGTTAACAAGGACACAAAGTGAGAGTAAAAATCTGGAGGAGAGTTTAGTGTAATATTTTTATAATGCTTCTCATATAAAAGGAAAATTATGCAACGACCCCCATTAATATTCTAAAACGTGCATGCTGATTGGTCAGCATGCCCATTGTAAATAAGACTTATACTAATGAAAAAAAGTCTGGTCGCCCGGACTTTTTCCATTAGTATGTCTTTTTTTTTTTGTGCGTGTGTGTTGGTCAGCAATGGAGAATGGAAGAGCTCTGTTGCTGTTATCTCACTATGTTAAATAAGTTTAACATAGCGAGATAGCTTAAAAAAAAGCAACGGAGATCGTCCTTTCTCCGTTGCTTTTTTTTTAACGTAGAGAGACAGCTTTCAAAAAAGCAATGCAGAAAGGAAGATCTTCATTGCTTTTTTTAAAGCTATCTTGCTATGTTAAACTCTTTTAACATAGTGAGACACATTTTAAAAAGCAATGGCATCTTCCTTTCTCCGTTGCTTCCACACACAGCTCTGATGTACTGTGTAACTATACACATGCGCAGTACATCAGAACTGCTGCAGAATACTAGACAGCTGCAGAAGGGCAGCAAGGAGGCATTATACAATGCCCTTATTTAAAAAAGTAAGTATTTTTTTTCTTAAATAATGTCATTGTATAATGGCAATAACCCACGCCTGGGTGTGGGTAATGCTGGATTTACCCATGGTTGTCTTTGTTTGGCCACTCGTGCTTCACCCTCATGACCAAACCATACCAACTGTAGGTAAATCCAGCACTACCCACACCCAGGCATGAGTTATTGCTTAAATAGTTCTGGTGAACCATGTGCTATGGATAATGGCCATGTTTTGTTACATGGGTATTGGCTATGCAGTTACATGTTTGGGGAAAGTATTTGGAAATTGTCATGTTTGTAGAAAAAGACTACTACCAGAAAAATGTGTGAATCATACATATACGATATATATGATAGCTGGTGAGTGTTACAGGACAAGATAAAAACAACTTTAACATCTCTAGAATCCAAAGTGAAAGAATTTAAATACATGCAAAACCATAATGAGAAGGGAATTAGAGATATAAAAGAAGATGTTTTTAATTTGGAAAAATACATTAAACAACAAGTTGCAGAATTGCACCAGTTTCTCCTAGACAAGGAACAACAGCTCACCCAGCAGCTGAAGAATGTCAAAGCAAATACTCTAAAATGGATGGAAGGAAATCTCGAGTGCATTAAACAAGAGATCGTTACCTACCTGCTGACAGACTCCGATGGCAAGTTGGAGGTCAGGATTAAAGAAGAGGACAGCCTGAAAATAATGGAAGAGAATGTTAAATCTATTGAAAATGCTGCTGTGGCCATTAAGGGCATTATTCACAGAAACATGGAGATCAGACAACCGTAACCTGTTGGTTTGCTAACAGTACCAGAAGCCTTTGAAGATGTCACTATTACTTTCTTAGAAGAGGAGTGGAAAATGTTAAGGAAACAAGATAAGGAACTGTACAGGGATGTGATGGTACAGAACTATGAAACTTGTGTTTCTGTTGGATACAAAATTCCTCAAAAGAAGTTATTACAGCTATTTAAAGAAGATGAAGTCCCAAAGGATATTGTGAAGGGAATAAATATCACAAAGCAGAAGGACAATTTTGAAGATAACTCCAACACTTGCTAGTGTTGCGTCCCCATCTCCCCGGGCATTTCCCACTGTATTGCACACCGCCATTGAAAGAACAGCAAACGGGATTTCTTCAGTATTTTAAAACCATACTGTTCTTTTCTACTGGTTTGGCCAAAGTCAACTTAGTTAAGTGCTGTGTCATACATTCACTAGCAGCCTACTGTGGTCTATATTCTTCCCCTTACCCCTAATCTTCTCCTCACTCCCATGCCAGTGTTTGTTATATCCTAGTAGTCATTTGCGCTTTCTCAAACACTCCCCGATCCTAAACTTAACCTACAGCACCCCTAGTCTGTGTTAGAACTTCACCCTAGTGAATTCTCTTCCTATTAAAAGTTTTACATTTCTGTACTTGGCCCAGTGTTGCATTCCTGTTTCCCCTTACCTCTGCTCTTGCTCTCTAGATATGGCTTTCCTCCAATTCATTGATTGTTCTTGGTAAGTCATCCCCCTTCTCCTTGGCTCTACCAGCTCAGTTCGCCCTGCAGGCTCACTCCGCTCCCCTACCCTGCACCCAATTCCCACCCCCACTATCTCTACACTTATGGTGACAAACTCACTCCCACTCCATATAAGCTAATCATTTCTCCCCACCCTCCTCCACATCACACTCATCCACCTCTCCCCTTCCTACTACCCCTCCTCTCCTATTGTTCTTCCCACATTAGGACTAGCCCATTCTACTCTCCATTCCACTATATGTCATCCCATAAGCTTGAAATACTAATTAACCACTATGCTTCTAAAACCTTCCTCCTTTATAACCCTAATACCTCTTCTTCTCTCCCTATCCTTCCTTAACCTTCTCACAAGTCCTAATACTAATTACTCTCCCCCTTTTCATACAACCAGTCCATACCCCATATATGACAAACACTTCACAATCTGCATATCCCCCTACCCATACTTCTTCAATAACTGCTTCCTTTTCCCTTACAAACTTATCTCTGTCCCCAGATACTCTTCTCCAATCTCAACCATCCCTAATTCAACACATTACCTGACTATCAAACTACACACTAAGAACTCTAAACACCTCTTTTCCCACATCAGTCAACATATTACCATTCTTCTCTCTGGCGACATTCACCCGAACCCCGGCACCTCCCTTTTCAGCAGTCAAATTCACTCCTACTTGCTACCCCCTCAACCAGCAAATCCCTTCTTTTCACCATATGGAATGCTCAAAGCTTATGTAACGAAATTCCTAACTTCCATGTCTGGCTTCTCCATAACCACCTAGACAGCTTGTCCATCTCTGTAACATGGCTAAAACCCCACATTAAAAACTCCAAAATTATCCCCCAAAATACTTTATCTTTATCATTAGAAAATACAGAACCCACAAGAAAGGTGGTGGAGTATGTCTTCTCTATTAGTCCTCTCTTTCAATTACTCCCTGTACTAAACCTACCCCTCAATTCACCAGTGCCAAAATAACTTTGTCCCTTCTTCAAATAAACAGACACAAACATATATGCATAGCCACTCTTTACATTCCTCCTGGAGACAACATCCCCATTCTTGAGGATATCTTCTCCTGCTTCTCCTCTAATATTAGCAATGAGACCATAATCCTCAGTGACATTAATATTAAGTGGTCCACCATTCAATCTCCTACTAACTCCCTAAACTTAAACCTATATAACTTCTCACAACTAATCAACTCTACTACCAGGCCCTCCAAGAAATACTCCTCCGGTAGTACCCTTCACTGGATTCTGATTTCTCACCCCCATTACATCTCTGATAGTGGTACCCTCCCTGACTCTCTTAACAATCGCTTTCCCTATTTTGCTCATCATCTTCCCTCCCCCTTACAACTTTACCATACTTACATCTCTACACGCTCTCTAAAAAACGTCAACCTCGATACCTTCTGTAACTCCCTAAAGTACATAGACTGGAGCCCTCCAAAAACCCTCTCCTTAGATAATGATGTTACGTACTTCAATACTATATTCTTAAACCTAATAAATAGCTTTGCTCCCTCCAAAACCAAAATAATTTAAAGTAACACTATCCCATGGTTAACCAAAGAAACTACAACTCTCATGCATCTCTGAAACAAAGCCTGGAAACACTACCAGAAAAATAAAACTCCCACTACCCTGAATGAATGTAAGCTACTTCACAACAAGGTTAAAAAACTGATTGTATCTGACCATAAATCCTACTTCTCCATACTTCAAAATAACCACAAGAGTAACCCTAAAAAATTCTGGAATGGCACAACCATCCTCCTCAATCACGGCAAAAAAAAACAGCCCTTGCTCTGATCCAAATGCCCCTGATCTGGCCTTAGCCACCCAATTTAATTCCTACTTTACTAATTTCATAGCCAAACTGACAACCTCCTTCCCTAACAACACCTCATCTTCATCTTCTCCTATCTCTTCCTCCCCTACCACTACCACCTCCAAATACCCTCCTTTCTCCATCAAACCCACACCTATCTCTACCATAAAAAAAGTCCTCCTGAAATTGAAACCATGCTCTAACACCCCTGACAACATCCCTTCCCACTTCCTAAAAATAGCTGCTGAAGCCATTGCTTTCTCCATCTCCATTCTAATAAACCAGTCAATCCAAGAAGGCTATGTACCCCAACTCTGGAAAAAGGCCTTTATCATTCCCCTTCATAAAGGGGGCAACAACAACAATATTCCCAATTTCCAACCTATTGCCATCTTATTCCCTATCTCAAAAGTTCTAGAAAAATGCATCCATTTACAACTTTTACCCTACCTCATAAACAACCACCTGTTTACCCCCACACAACATGGACTAAGACCTGGCCATATACTACCACAGCTCTCCTCTCCTTCCTTAAAACCATCACAAAAGCCTGTGATTCTGGGTCTCTAGTGGCTACCTTCCTTCTTGACTTATCCAAGGCCTTTGGTACGATCTCTCATAACCTTCTCCCATCCAAACTCTCTAATCTTAATCTATCCTTCTCTTCTATAAACTGGTTCACTAGTTACCTCTAAGACAGGCAACAAGCTGTCAGATGAAAAAAAAACACTTCCTCCTTCCTTAATTCCCCTTCAGGTGTACGCTAGGGTTCCACATTAGGTCCCCTACTTTTCAACATTTTCATAAATGACTTCCACCAGAGCATCCCTAATGCTAAAGTTATACAATATGCAGATGACTTGGCAATCATCTGTTCTGCCACCTCCACCTCCACTCTCTTAAAACTAACCCAAGATGCCTTCTCTTCTACTGAGCACTGGATGTTAGATAACCACTTAGCACTCAACATGTCAAAAACAAAACTCATGATATTTACTCCCTCAAAAAGCACCACTATAGACAAGAACTCATTCTCCATTCTCCATTACTAGCCTAAACAATACCTCTCTCGAGGTAGTATACCATGCCCAACTTCTAGGTGTCCTCATTGATGAACAGTTTAAGTCTGATACCCACCTACTAGCTAATGTCAAGAAAACCAACCAGAAACTTTGCATGCTTTACCACCACAACCGCTACCTCACTCCCTCCACTAAGTTTGTTCTTGCTACAACATACCTGATTCCTTCCCTCTTATATGGTGCCCCAGTTCTTACTAACCTCCTCTAAAGACAAAACTCTCTTCCTCTTACAACAATATTTCTAAGATTGCTACCAGCTACAAATCCTCTGCCCACCACTGTAATGCCCTACACAAACTAAAGTGGTTAGAACTGCCCAATCATCTTACCTATATTCAACTCATTCATGCCCAACAAATGTATCTTCAGTCCTTCTCTCTACCCGCCTTGCCTCCTCTCTCAATCTACCCAATAGACTCTTAAGATCCAATAACCAGAGTCTAATTGAATTGCCAAAGCCTGCCCGCCCACCAGGCAAGCAACTACTATCATTCTCTCTTGCACGCCTTTGGAACTCTCTGCCCCCTCTTATTCGCACCACCCATAACCACACTACCTTTAAGACCTTGCTTCATTCCCATCTCACATCTCTCTGGGAATGTTCCTGCTCTCACCCCACATAACTCTCCTCTGCATTATACCCTGTTTTCTCAATCTCTCTTTACCTCTAGACATTGATTCATTTCCATCTCATATACCTCTGGGAATGTTCCTGATCTCTCCCCTCATAACTCCCCTCTGCATTGTTCCCTGTTTTATCTCTCTTCCTTGCTCTCACTTCTCCTTCTTCATACTGCAGCTGCACTGCCTCTTAGCTACCTTTCTCTCTACCTCTTTACTCTTACACTACTTCACCTTACTATACCCTCTTTTCTTACTTCTACACTTAACTCCTCTTATCCCTTACCCTACTATAACTCAGATATAATATTTTGCCTCCACTGTTATATTTCCATTGTTTAATCAAATGCATTTGTGAATATTTACTAATGTTTTTATTTTTGTTTTAATTTTTACTGTAAACTGTAATTTTTTAGAATATTTTCTTCTCCTGTTTTGCAGAATTACTTAATGGCAATGATTTATTTACATTGTATAATGTTTTTATTGAGCTGTTTTGTTTTATATTGTATAATATTTTTGTGGAGCTTTACTCCCCAGGACTCATTGCAAATGTGCTCTTCTCGGCCCAATGGACTGTCCCGGTAAACCAACTTCAAATAAATAAATAATAATATTAGTTCCAGAATGTTTACTGTTAGTCCCTGTTTAAAGGAAACATGGGGGAGAGCCCAGGATGTAATTTACGATTTACCATCCAATGCTGGTGATGGAATGTTTACTGTCAGCCTCTGTCTATAAAAGACATAGGAGCCAACACCAGGATGAATTTATAATTTCTCATCCAATGGTCAAGATTACTTTTGTATAGGGTTAAGGATGGACTCTGCTTCACATGGATGGTGAGCCCATTCCAGAGCATGATAATCCTATTAAACACATATCTATCTTGACAGCATGTCCTATTTTTGTCAGAAGCAACATTTAAATCCATAGAGCTAGTGTTTCTGATTCTATTCATTTTGTGGATGGCCAAAAGGTCCATCAGAGGTGGATCAAATAATGCCTTATAAGATAAGCAAAGGTTCCCTCTCAACATCCTCTAGGAAACAGAGTATAGAGACAGGGCTCTAAGGCAGTCTGTATAGAACAATGTGTTATTACCCTGGATTCTCTTGGTGAGAAGCCTCTGGGCATTCCAACTGTTGCATATGCCTAGTCAGATAAATGCTGAAAGGGGCATTCTACTCAAAGATAGGTCTGATAAAGGCTGAGTATAGTGGTACTATAACTTCTTTGGACATGGATGCCATATCCTTACTTATAAGGCTATGGCATCTCTTATCACCTTAGCTACATATTGATATAAGGCCAGATTACTGTCTACATATGTTCCTGTATATCTAAGTACTGGGTCAACTCTTAGGGGTGCCTTATCAATGGAGTAATTTGCCTGGTTTGATGTTTTCCCAAAGGGCACTATAATGTACTTCTTTGCAGTGAGTTTTAATCCATGGCTTTGGCACCAGTCATTTGCCTACATAATACTTTCTTGCAGGAAGTTGGTGTCACTGGGGAATTTGTCTGCAAACCTGATGAGCCAGAGGTCCTCAGATAAGTAGATGCCAAACAGGAATGAGCCCAGCAACAAGCCCTGTGGTACTCTGCTTGCAACCTGCTTCCAGTCTCACCAATTCTGACTTCTTGGGTCCTATCTGTGAGACAGCTGGCAATCCATTGAGTTATGTAAGTATTGCATCAAATGTCTTAGCCAGTTCTAGGTAGGTAATATGCAACATTTTTCCTTCATTAATTGCCTGTTTTACCTTCTCAAAAAACTCTACCAGGATGAGTAGGCATGACCTTCCCCTGACAAAACCAAACTCAGATGGACTCAGTGTCTGTAGGTTGCCAGTGTCTTTGTTGATAAATTCCATAATAACTCATTCCATGGCTTTGCGTATTAGACTAATCTGAGCTGAATTTGTCAGCCAACAGGTTTGCTATGTCACTCTGCTCAGTGAAGGTGGTGCCATTTACTGGCAGTTCAACACACTGCTGTGTGTTACATTTGATGTTTCAGACATAGCTGTAGTCTTTAACCCGAGAGGCTATCTTGACCTGGTAATTAGCCTTGTTGGATCTAAAAGTCTACTTAGTTTCCTGTTTAGTTTAATTAGTGAGCTCCTATCATTATGAGAGCTGCTGTTTCTGATTTTGGACATGTTTTTTTAGGTTCATAGGTTCATAGGTAGGTGCTAGGCTGTTGGCCCTAGGGCCTATATAAGTTTAGCCAAAAAGGTATCCAGGCTTTTGCTACCTAAAAAATTATTTTCCTGTTCCCCTGTCGAGCACAGCCACAGAGGTGAGCCGTGGGGTGAATTTCCAATTTCCCATCCAAGCATCAAGATTTTTCTTGGAGTGCTAATGAGGAGCTTTGTTTGATATGGATAGGTAGTTTGTTTCAGTGTATGGGATGTCTCTGCGACAGGAATCTATCCCTCCAGCATGTTCTGTTTATTTTGGTTACAAGGTTTAGGTCCTTAGAGTGTATAGCTCAAAGAGATTGGGATTTCTTTAAGTGCAGCACGTCCAACAGCTCTGGGTTTGATGTAGCTTTGTATGTTAGGCAGAGATTGCCTCTGAGTAAGCGATATGCGACAGCGTAAAGCGGAAGTTTTTTTAGACGGTCTGCATAGTGCATCTGTTTGAGGCCAGTAATGCTCTTTGTGAGGAATTTCTGCAGCCTTTCCACTTGTTGTAGATGTCTTGTGAGGTACATACCAAAAGGGGTGCTGTACTCTATAATGGGTCTAATGAGTGATGAGTAGAGGGGAGCAATGACCACTTTTTTCCTGGATGAGAAACCTTTTGTGATGAGGTGTGCCACATAGAAGGATTTCCTGACTACTGTGGCGATGTGATTATCAAAGGAGAGACTACTGTCCACCTTTGTCCCAAGGACTCCTATCACACTTTGGGTGTTAAGTGGAATACCACCTATGTGGTAGTTCATGGATACAGAGTTTTTATCAAAGGGGATGACAATGCACGTTTTGGCATTGAGTTTGAGGCCATGGCTTTGACACCAGGCATCTGTCTCAGTGAGGCTCTTTTGTAGGATATCCACATCATTATGAGTTTCGATTATGGCTCCTAGTTTGCAGTATCTGCAAACTTCATTAGCCAAAGACCTTCTGTGTTAGCCTGTACTTCAGAGAAGTAGATACCAAACAGGAGAGGACCCAGGACTGAACCCTGTGGTACTCCACTTGTCACTGATCTGAAGTCAGAGTTGGAGTCTGCTACTTTCACAGTGTGGGTTCTGTCAGTTAGTCAGTTGGCAACCCATCTTGTGACATAGGGATTTATACCTAGTTTAGTGAATTTACTGATAATTTCAGAGTGGGGTGATGGTGTCAAAAGCCTTGGTGAGATCTAGATAGGCTGTGTTAACCACCTTATCCTTATCTACATCTTTGGTGACTGCTTAAAATAAGTCTGTCAGGTTTAGAAGACATGATCTGCCTTTTACAAACCCGAACTGGGTGGGGTCCAGAGTTTGGAGATTACCAATATCTTTGTTTATAAGTTCTATGATGATAAGTTTCATGGCCTTGAAGTCCAGGCTCATCAGGCTAATGGGGCGGTAGTTCCTGGAGTCCGTGGTGGTTCCCCCTTTGTGGAGTGGGATAACCATCACTATGCACCATTCAGTGGGCACAAAGCCTGAGATGAGGCTATGATTGAACATGGTGCTTAGGTGGGGTGCCAGTTCGTTCTGTAGTTCATGTAGAATGCAGCCTGGGATGTTGTCAGGTCCCATGGATGCTGTGTTCTTGGCTTTGGAGAGTGTGGCTTTTACCTGTGCAGCCGTGATTACAGGAACTTTGCATTCTTCCAGTATAGAGATGGGCCCTTTAGGGGGTGACAGGGGGGTAAAGTTAGCACTGAACCTATCTGCCAAGATGTTGGCAATATCAGTTGGTTCTGTATATTTAGTGCCATTGTACTGTAACATAGAGCAGATCTGAGTGTTGCCATTGAGATTTTGACATAGCTATAGGATGCTTTGTGGTTGTCTTTAGAATCAGTGGCAATTTTGTTTTTGTAACTAGCTTTAGAGGATTTTATGAGGGATCTCAGCTTCTTACTGAGGCTGACCAGGGAGTTCCTCTAATCATGGGATTTTACTCATTTTTGCAACAGTTTCTTTCTTCTGTTATAGATTTTGTTTATGGCAAGGGACCACCAGATTGGCTTCCTTTTGCCTTTGGTTATATCTCCTGTTAAGATTAGTAGTCCAAAAAGTCCAACACAAAACACCAATGTTGAGCAAAAAACCTTTATAACAACACAAAGCTTTCAGGTTATACACCCTTTCTCAATGATTAATTAGGCATTGAGAAAAGGTGTATTACCTGAAAGCGTTGTGTTGTTAAAAAGATTAGTAGTCCACCAGTGTGGTTTGTTTTTTGGGTTTGTTTTGGGCTTATGTCTGGTTGGTACAGCAGTCTCTGTGCAGCCATTTACATGTTTGTACACTGCTTCATTGAACATTTCTGCATAGACTGTTGTGAACTTGGGGTTAGGTGGGGTATTGAATTTTGACAAACTGTCACATAATAGGATGCAATTTGCTTTAGAATAGTTCATAAATGTAACAGGTCTTGCTGGGTTTTCCAAGTTGTTTTTTAATTTGAAAAAGACTTTGTGACCTGACCTCACCAGTATGGGTGTGACACAGAGGTGGTTCAGTGCTTTTCCACACTGATAAGTGCTATGTCCATTATGGTTGAAACATTGGTTGGAGTGAGCATTAACTGATCAAGGGCATTTGAGTTTATAATGTCCAGAAAACACTATGCCACCATGTTGGAGGCAGTGTATGTTTCTCAGTCTACAGATTGGTAATTAAAGTCTCCCATGAAAAGAGTATTTGGCTGACAAAGAGTGCATGCAGTAGATTTAGATAAGAGTTCTGGGATTCTTGAAACATAGGTGACCTATATCTTGTTAAGATATAGTAAGGGACTCTATATAGGGTGATTTGTGATTTGCATGTGGATGAAGTCCAGGCTGTCATGCTGTTTAACCAACCATGAGGTATATTTGTTGCTAATGTAGATTGAGACACATCCACTGTTAGTTCCTGTCTGTGCGGCTGATGTTCTAAATGTATGGAAGGCATTGTAGCCTTACACTGCCAGAGTACTTTCTGTGGCTTTAAACCATGTCTTTGTAATGGCCCAAATTATGTATATTTTCTAGAATGAGGAGCACTTGTAGGGTGTGGGAATTCTTGTTAAGGCTTCTAGCATTTACACTAACACCTTTAGGTTACTTTGTGTTTTATTTGCTGTCAGTAGCCCAGGAGAGACAGGTACAGGTCATCTGTGGCAAAGCAAATTGGTCTGTTTACCATGTCCTTCCAGGCTGATAGATACTGAATTATAACTCAATGGATTAGCAGCTGGATATCAAACAGACTGTATCATTGAGTATAATGCCCCTTTACCTGACAACACATATGCAACAGTTAAAATGTCCCCAAAGGTTCCTTACCAGGAGAATCCAGGGTATAAACACACTGTCATATATGGATCACCTTAATGTCCTATCTCTATACTCTGTTTCTTAGATGTCATTGAGACGTGATCTATGCCTGCCATATGAAGCATCCTCAGATCAAGCTCTGATGGACCTTTTGCACATTCATAAAATGAACAGCATTAGGACCACGAGATCCAAGGATTTACATAAATAAGACATGTTGGCAAGACACATCCATGTGAAGGAGAGTCCATCCCTAACACTATTTAAGCATATCCTTGACCAATGGATGGGAAATCAGAAATTCACCATGGGTCTGGCTCTATGTCTTTGATAGACAGAGGGAGCCAGTAATGCCCAAATTAATGTATCCCCCACACACATAACCTCTAGAAACATCTTAACTAACTTACCCCCTCTTAATAAATGCCCATGATACATAGGGACACAATTGGTTTGGATTACATGGCTACACTTATAAAAGCCCTGATGACCATTAGCCTAGTATGTACCTATGACTCTAAGATGGTATTAATTAATTAATTTATTTATTTATTACAGTGTGATGATCGCGATAGTTCACTGGACCTGGAAAGGCCCATTTTCAGTGGAGGCCTGGGGAGGAAAAGCTCTGAAGGATGTAGACAATTTTACAATAGTTATACAAAACTAAATAAAGTAGAAGAACAGTGACAAATTCAGAGATAATATACAATTTGTTAAAAAAGACATAACATTTCAAATCCTAGGTAATGATTTACAAAAGTGAGATTCGAGTAGTCTAAAAATATTAAAAGTACAGGCATTTCAGATGAAAAAACATATAAGTAAAACATTTATATAGAGATAAAAGAACAAGCTTTTTTTTTTGGAAGTAAGAAGTATGAGGAGAGGACAGAGAGAAGAAGGTGAGGTGGGAGAGGTAAAAGGTGGTATATAGTGGAGAAAGGGAGTGGGTTGGGGGAAGTTTATGAGTTATAGGGTAGGAGAGGAAGTAGAATCAAAGGGTAAAAGAGCACAGTGATAGAAGGTTGGAATGCAGTGCATGGGAGATGGTGTTAAAGAGTTTATGTGGTAGGAATACAGGAACATTCCCACTTTGAAAGGAGGAGAGATTGGAAAGACCTTTGAAGTTTGAGTGACTCTGAGTATTTCAAAGGGTGGTAGGGAGAGAATTCCAGAGTTTAGCTAGGGAGCAGGATAATAGTAGGTGGCCAGGGGGTCGACGAGGCTTACATATGCTTAGAAGATTGTGGTTTTCTGTTCTTAGACAATGTTTGGGAATGTATGGGGTTAAAGAGGTGGACAGAGAAGGACAAATAAAAGGTTTGAATATGAGCTTGTGAGCATTAGTAAGTCTAAGGAGCTTGAGGTAGTTAGGAAGTTCAAGCCATTTCAGGGGGTTGAGAGAGAGAGAGAGAGAGAGAGACAGTGATGCGATGAGTTTCTGGAGTTGGTGGCAAATTTGCAGATTTTATTGTAACAGGCTTCCAACTTGGCCTGTAACCTTGCTGAAGATTAGTGAATAAAGGGGCGCTGTACAAAAGAGAGGGAAGAAAGGAAGTAGAGGTAAGGGTGTGTCTGGTGGAGGGGTTAAGGTAATGATTGTGTCCATACAGGAGACCTAGTTTTTGGTGAGTGTTTTTTTATATTAGTTTGGACATGGATGTCAAATTTTGGATTATCATCAATTATGATACCAAGCAGTTTGGTATGTGATATTTCTATGGGGCTGTTATTCTGAGCAGTCACTGTAAAATAGTTTTTGTCTATATTGGTGTTTTTGGATGGGGAGAACATCATTAACTTTGTTTTATTGGCATTTAAGGCAAGGTGATTACTATGCATCCATGATTCGTTATTTGAGAAGGCTAACTGGGTTTGACAGGTAGGTCAGAGGGGGTGGGTGTCTGCTGTACAAATAATGGTCAAATCATCAGCATATTGAATTAGTGTGGCATCAGAGAGAGACTGGTGGAAGTTATTAATGAAGATGTTAAAGAGGAGGGGCCTAGGATGGAACCCTGGGGAACACCGGTAGAGGTGTTTAGAAAGAAAGAGATTGAGTTTTTCTATTTTCCATTGCCATGGTATAACATAAACCTTCTTAGGATGAGTGAAAGTATTTTAACAAGTGTCTGAGAATTAGTAGTACCAGACAGGGCTTCTGGTGTAGACACTGAAATGCTAGCAGTGTTATAAGCCACTGGTAACATGACTCACAGGAAAAGACCTGAGTATATAAAGATGGATCTTTTAGAGGGAAAAATAAAGGAACTATAATGCCAACTGCTATTGTATGTCAGTAGCATTTATATGTGAATATCTACATGAATTATAACCTAGCAAATGGAGATACATATCATTAGTTCCAACAAGGTGTACACGGTGGTGCAGCGGTTAGCGTTGTTGCCTCACAGCAAGAGGTTCTCTGGTTCGATTCTCAGCTGGGGTGCCTTCTGTGTGGAGTGTGCATGTCCTCCCTGTGGTCACGTGGGTTTCCTCCTGGTGCTCCGGTTTCCTCCCACATCCCAAAGACATGCAGTAGGTGGATTGGACACTCTAAATTGGCCCTAGGTGTGAGTGTGTGCATGTGTGTGCCTTCTGTGGAAGGTTGGGTGCCGGGCTGGCAACTCGGCACAGTAAAACTCCACTGCCAATCATGAGCGGACAGATGATCTGCTGTGGTGACCCATAACCGGGAAAAGCTGAAAGAAGAAGAAGAAAAAAAGAAGTTCCGACAAGGTGTACCGATGAACTGACAATGTTATGTGTGTTGCTACATCATTCAGGAGAACAGAAATGCTTTCAGTGTCACAGTGGCATTGATGATCACAAAACCTAAAAAAAATCAGAATCTGAAATATTTCTGTATATATAAGAGGATTGTTCATGAGTCATTAGGGGTCATTTACGCCAAGAGAAGGTTAAGTACATAAATATATACATGTTATGAAGCATGTTTCCGTTCTGAATTTACAGATATTCTCATGTTTAAGTTTAAAAGAAATTCAGTCTGGGACTATAAGGGATCAAATATTTTTCTGGCTGTTTCTACCTACTTTATTTTCTCCATCATGCATTATGTATGTACACTTGATGAATAACAGGTCATAACAGATACTAAGAATAGGATTAACATTACAAGGTCATCCTGCATGCAGAGGGTAGCTTGTGCAGATGCCCTTCTAATGATGTATCTCAAAATTTTTATTATTTTATTTATTTTACATTTGTTGACCGGGCTAGTCTAACTGGATATATGTCCATTTTCAGTAGAGGCCTGGGGAGAAAAGCTCCAAGCATGAACAGTGACAAAGTTAACAATATAAAAAGACATGATAAAGCAAATACAGAGGCAGCATTGGTCAAAGAAAAATTTAAAATTATAAACTATAAAAATTTTAGTAAGAAATTATACTAAACAATACACTACACACACGAGAAGGTATGAGCAAGACTCAGTTAAGAGAAAAAGAAGTTATATTTTATCCTAATATTATGACGAAAAGGGTAATAGCTAGATTTGGAGGCTTAGGTTAGAGGAGTAGAAAAGGAAGGGGAAAAAGATATCGGTCTGGGTTAGCACATGGGCAAAGCCAATGAGTTTTGAGATGTTCTTTAAGATGTTTTTTAAATAGAGAAGTCAAAGCAAGGGTTGACAATTCAGCAGGAAGCAGATTCCAGTTTTTACCTGCAGTGTTTGAGAAAAGTGAATCACTAGCTTTGTTGTTGGATTTAATAGAGGAAACTAGAAGCTTATTAGCAGAGAGTAGTGTAGCTAGATTTTTATATGGTGTAATTAGATTAGTGAGGATAGGAGTGTTGTTAGGGTGGTATAGGATCTTTTGAGTAATAAGTAATTGTTGACAGAGTATGTGGTTTTGCAATTCTAGCCATTCAAGCTGTTTGAGGTTGAGGCAGTGGTGAGTTTTAAAGGGGGAGCATGTAATG
Source organism: Protopterus annectens (assembly GCF_019279795.1). Taxonomy (NCBI): domain Eukaryota; kingdom Metazoa; phylum Chordata; order Ceratodontiformes; family Protopteridae; genus Protopterus; species Protopterus annectens. The sequence goes on along the minus strand of NC_056735.1, from coordinate 816,452,677 downwards.
AATCTAGCTATGCTATTATAACAGATGGAGAGTTTAGAGAGGTTGTTTTTGGATAGGTTAGTATATATAACAGAGGCATAGAAAAGGGTGGAAATTAGGTGGGTCTGGGCAATAGTTTTCCTTGCAGAAGGGGTAAGGAAGGGTTTAATTCTATACAGAGTACCAAGTTTTTTGTTAACAGACTTTATGGTACATTTGATGTGTTCATCAAAGCTGAGATGATTATCAATTGTTACACCTAGTAGGCGGGTTGTAGTGTCTGGGGTTATGATGGTACCATTGTTAGAGGTTACAGAGAAGAATGGAATAGGTGATTTATGGGTTGGAGTAAAAAGCAGTAGTTTTGTTTTTTGGGGGATTCAGGAGTAGGCAGTGTTGCAAAAACCAGTTTTCAACATTATTAAAAACAGTTTGGGTGACAGAGTGGAGAGAGGCTATATTCTTGGCTGAACAGATTAAGGTGGAGTCGTCAGCATATTGAATGCATGTATGTTTTCAAAGAATGGTGCTTTCCTCCTTGGCTACTGCTGTTAAAAATCTTGTTAAGATGCTTCTCCTTGTTTCTTCTTTAAAAGAACTTTTATTAAAATGATTTAAAACAAAAAACAAAGAACAAAATAAAAGCTACAACCTAACCATTTGAAAGTTAGCGATCTGAAGAAGGTTGATAAACCGAAAGCGCTCATATCTCTTTTTAGCGTTACAATGCTAACTTTCAAAAGGTTAGTTTGTAGCTTTTTTTTTGTTCTTTGTTTTTTTGTTTTAAATCATTTTAATAAAAGTTATTTTAAAGAAGAAACAAGGAGAAGCATCTTAACAAGAATTTTAACAGCAGTAGCCAAGGAGGAAAGCACCATTCTTTGAAAACATATTTGCAGCATTTCTTGGGTTTTCTGTAAGCATTTGCTCACTTCTCTTTCTACTAGCATATTGAATGCAGGTGGCTTGAGGTATGTTCATGTGTAGATTGTTAATAAATAAGGAAAAGAGTAGGGGACCTAAGATAGAGCCTTGGGGTACTCCAATATTTACTGGGAGTAGTGAAGACAGATTGTTATGCCAAAGTACCGCTTGATGTATATTTACCAGATAAGACTTAAACCATTGTATAGCTTGAGGATCGAGAGAATCGGTCTTTAGTTTGTCTAGAAGTAATTTATGGTTAACCATATCAAAGGCTTTTGACAGGTCAATAAATAGTGCAGAGGAAAAAGAGTGGGCACATCTTAATTAAAGTAGGTTGGTGAGTATTAAATGATAACTACCATCAAAAATTGCAATGTGTGATCTAAATTAGGCATAGTACACCAGACTGGTTGATAGATGTGTTAGAGTTTATAGGTGGGGAGTTAAAAGGATAGCAATGAATGGGAAAAGAATGAAATGTTGGGTTCAGTTGTAAATAAAGTGTCACATTACTCAGTTGGTGGGAACGACAATGGATCAGGTAGGTCGTAATGACTGCTAGAGGAAGAGAAGAAAGCTTCAAATATGTAAAAACTAATACAAGTATATTCCAGAGAAGTAAAGGCCTAAAGTGCCTACTGCAGTCATATTAAATAAGTAAAGGGAGTTCATCTCATCTTCTTTAACAACGGTATTAAGTACAAACATTGAGGTGTCTAAATTCTCAGACCATTAGAGTCTGGGAAAGGGCTACTATCCTGTCAGAAATACATCAGGCTATACAGTCAACATGGGCAATAAATGGTAAAGAGTATGCTAATGGAGCCTCCTGATCAGAAAAGTGATTCTGTTAGTAGGTAGAATGGTAGAAAATGATGTGTTTTAATACAGAAGGCTGTAGGTGCATATACTAATGAGTGTGAGAAATGTAAAAGAAGGTGAAGGCACCATATGAGCAGTAGAAAATGTTGGTGGGGTGAGGGTAGATGCCAGCGTATTTGTGGCCTTTGACTCCTGATGGGAGCAGCTCTATGCCAAGATCTTATCTACAGAATTCAGTTATACAAGAAGATGGGAAGGGAGCATAGGAACCTGGGTTGTTTTCTTTTTTTTCCCAAAAGTATCTCTCTGTGTGCATAGAGGTAAATCTGCCCCATGACTAGGATACAGTGAGAATTAACAGAAAGAGGTAAATTATCATGAAGTAATCTCCTGGAAAGGATGGTGAGTGACCTAGAATGTAGGGGTGGTACAGAGCTTAATAAAATTGAGCAGTATTTTTCAGAATCTTGGCAGGGAAGGAACAGGAATTGGTAGGAGATGAAAGTCAGGCACAGGGAGGTGCAGACCATAGGATGGACAGGTTATTAGATGGTAGGTGAACAGTCTGCATGAGAATAGACAGAAGAGGGGACATTTTTTTTTTACTGAGCAGAAATTTTAAAGGGAATATACAGAGTCCATGCAAGGGAAGATAGGAGATAGATGATGGTGAAATTTGTACAGAATGAAGAAGTCACAATACCTGGATCAATTTTACAGATTTAACATAGATGGAGAGGTGATGTTTGAAATGTCTTTCAGAAACTAGAATCGGTGGTAGAAGAGGAAAATATATAATCTCAGCTGGATTTCAATGTTGTGTTGGGTCAAAGACATAATCTGTTTGGAGCTACTGACTTTCACAGAAGATGCCAAAAGGCCTTTTGATTAGAAATGGACAGATTTCAGTTCACAGATATTTGAATAAAAAAATGTGTCAGGAAGAAAGGATGCATTATTTTCTAGAGATACTCAGAGGTATATGAGCATATTGTAAAGAATTTTAGCAGATTGAAATATAGCAAATGAGTCAGATTGGTTAGAGGTAAAACAGCATAATATCTGAGACCATGCTTTAGTCTGACTAACACAGACACTATGGGTGAGCCAGAAAAGAGGATGAAGATGGAATACATGTAAGTGGGGAATAGAATGAAATTCACCATGGATTAAAGAAATATCAATTTGTGATATAATATAGAACTACAAGAACTGAAACAGTCAGATAATGGGATTGTGAGGTATGATACCAGCATCTTAGTAAATATAATGAATTTTGTAGGGGTTTGTAACAATCAAAGAGTGAGAACTCAGCTGAGAGAGGATATAAAGGCAAAAAAACAGTGGTCCAGAAAGGGGAGGATAGTCATGAATTAAAGAGTAAGACTCAAGACTTAAGAAACAGAGCACAAGGAGGGAGAGTAGCAATATTTTGAGGAAAATGGGATAAAGAGAAAAACTAATCATTTCAGAGGTTAAGGAAGCAAAAGACAGAAGCTTGTGAAATGGCCATTAAAAAGGAAGGATGGTATTTGTGTGACAATAAGACAGTCTACAGTCATTTGCTCAGTTCTATGGGGCTGTATATAATGGTGTAATGAGGTTTACAGGAAAGTAACACAAAACATTTTGGAAGAAAGGATGCTAGAAAAGGACATAAATGTGAGAAATAATTCACAGGGGAAGTAATGAGCTCTATAAAGCATCGAAAAGGGGGCAAGGCTTTGGGACAGAATGGGTACTCCATTGATTTTTACACAAATGAGGCAAGGGCAGAAATGTTCTTTAGTATATTTGCAATAATGGATAGATAGTAAACATTTACCAAGTACAATGAAGAATCCCATGACCATATTATTAACAAAGGGTAAAGGAGATCCAGATGTCCTAACTAAGTTCTAACCAGATTTTTACTAGGATATTAGTAACAAGGCCAGAAACAGTGTTAGCAAAGGTGGTGTTATTCAACCAAACAGAATTTGTAATGGGAAGTTCATCTACTATCACTAGCACTCGTTACTGGAGTTTGTGAAATAGGAGGAACATTATGCACATAGTAAGGCAGGGGTGGTATTGCTCAATACAGGATCACAGGTCCATAGGTAATTAGGTATGCTAGCTGCCCCAGTGTGCCATTTTATACCTACCCAGTTTCCTTTCCAAAGGTGGAAATTAAATCCTGTACCTTGTGTCTGTGATGTAAATACCTTAACCATTATACCAACCCCTTCAATATTCACAAGGCCTTTGAAATCGTGAAGTAATGTTTTGTTTTCATGCTTCTGAGTAAGTGTTAAGGACATAGATTTTGCATGACTGGTAAAGATTTTGTATGGTTTCTAATTTATATGGATGTTGTTTGATGAGGAATTGTCACAGCAGATCGAGTGCCAGAGGGGTATGTGATAGGGTCATACCCACTATTATCCTTGCTTCTTCTAACTGTGGAAGTGTTAGCCCAAATGGTTAGATCATATCTAAGAGGATCTGGACACTGAGGAGACAGGTATGCTTTTGTTCTATTTGCAGATGACTCTTTGCTGTCAATCAGCAATGTACATTAGGTGATAGGTTGGCTAACAGGTATTTTACAGAATTTTGGATATTAACTATGAAGGTTTTCCCAGCTTAACAGAAATAAAATGAAAAACTTGGGGTAGCCAAGAGCCAGATATATTTGTGTGCTCAATAAACTGATATAAAATGTGAATTCTCAGATGGAACATACAGTCAGAATTTTGCTTTTTTTGATAGTGCTCTATTTTCTAATATACTTAAGGAAGCCAGCAGCTGATAAAAACATAATGATGGTGCAAAGAATTTATGAACAGGTATGATGAAATGGCTAAAGGGCATGATCTACTAAAGTCATAATGAAAATTACTGTGAGAACAGTATACTGATCTGTAGAAATAGGCAACAGCACTGAATATGGTCAGATGTTTTCAAAGGTGGGAAAATCATGACTTTATATGGGTAAACTAAATTGTGATGGTTGGTAAGAACCAGATGGAAAGAAGAGAAGGTAGCTTGCGTGCCTGAGAAGAGAGTGAAAAAGATGCCTATGAATAATATCAATTAGTGGAGTTTCAGAAATGTAGTATGTAGAACATAGCAAAAGAAGAGATATATAAAAAGCTATGAAGGAAAGATAAACACAGAGAATTCAACCCACTACAGGAGGCAGTGGAGGAATTCATGTTATTGAGGAGATACCTGTTAGAGAAAGACGGCCTGAAAAGAATGTATGGTGAGGAGGCAGATGTGGAAGATATGCTGAAAAGAGCAAAGGAGAAGTGAGTTGTTTATAAAGTGGCATGGGCTGATGTTAGAAAACAAAGAATATGGTGGAAATATAAATATAAATATATACAAAGGGAAGTGACAGAAGCATGGGAAAAACAGGGGAGAGATAGAGACAAAGAGCTAGAAGGGTTGTTGATGGTTACGGACTGGGAGGTGTGTGATGAATCGATGACAGTAGGACTCCTTCAATACTTACATAATTGTTGCTACATAAATGGTGTAGGGCAACAGCAAGGATAAATATTGTGAACCGGGTTTAATGGTACAGAAGGGTGAAGCTCTGAAAATGATCAAGGTGACTCAAGTTCATTTAGCAGCTTGTTCACCTATTTGAGCAATCTTGGGAGCGGAAAGGCATGAAGAGGTGGTTCCTCCTCACCTCTCCTCTGTGGTAGCATTACTTGCATAGACTAGAGCCACATGGATATGTGGTCTGTAAGGAATTAGGCTTTTGGTTGTATCATACTGGAGACAGAGAAAATGCACTACAAGTCCACTACATGCTTACCACAGATTCTTAAGGATATGAACAGAAATGGTAGGTCATATGTGCAAAATCCAACACTCTACCTCCCAGATGATAATTCATTGCTCACCCAAGTAATCCAATTGCCTTTCACTAAACCAATTCTTCAGTCAATCTCATGTACATGTACATTTAAATATATTTTTGTCTCTTTTATACATTTGTATACATACATGCACACATATGTATACTTACATAGATATTTCTATATTCCAATATGCCTTTTCATACACATACACATTATATTTTATATGGTGTTACTACACTATATATATATATATATATATATATATATATATATATATATATATATATGTGTGTGTGTGTTTATATTTATGTTGTACGTTTTAGTTCATGTTTATATAATTTTTGCACAGTGTGACATGGTTTTAGCAGTTTTAATATATTATCATTAACTATGACTTATATACATAATATGTGTTTTAACATTTATGACTTTCTGAACCAGATATATGCATATTTTAGCTATATTAGAGTGAGTCCTTTTTAAGTATTTGTATTCAACATTGTATCTTTAAGACTTAATTGATAGCATGTGCATCTACTATATAAGGAATGAATTGTTTTTGTGAGTTGTCCAATGAAGGGGCACATCCCTGAAAGTACTTTCCTGTTTTATAATAAACTTCCTAGCTGTAGTACAGTTGGTGTCTGTTTGCTACTTTAGCTATATTTATTTTACACCAGCTGTTTTATCAGTTGGCAGAGGATTTTTGTGTTTTGCATTTATTTTGTAAGATGTATGCATTTATTTCAGGTGTTCTATGTGCAATATTGTGAAGAAATACATTGCAGGCACAATTATGATCATTGTGTTTGTGTAGTAGACTGCAACAAGTAAACCCCACCATTACTGGATTGCAAACACTGACCTGCCAAGTAAGCATAAGCACTTTAAATAACATTTTATTCCAATGTCTGCATAAGCACTTCTCATATAGTTTCAGACAAAAGTCTGTATAAGCAATTCCCATACACTCATGTTTTAGTTCAATAAGGATTAAATAAAGACAAAATGCTTTAATATAAGAAATAGAATATTGTATAACATGCTGTGTGATTTTATTGTTTATAGTTTCATTCTTGTCTCTCCCTACTCATTTTTTCATATCTAATAATGCATTCCTTTTCCTTTATTAAAATCCATTGGAGTGACACAGGTAAGGGAACACTCACCCTCTGTCCATCTGGGGATATCTTTGTAAGGTTGGGGTAGTGGCATTGGTAATGCAGACACACCAGCAAGTGGCAGCCTGGCAAGCCTCACTGAAAGGGGGCTTTGTGGCTTGGTTGAAGACATAGTGAAGGAGACAACTGAGAGATGGAATCACCCTTTTGAAGCTTCTCATCAGCCTGTTGAAGACACATTATCCTAGTTGGTGTCAACCAATATACTAACACAGACCTCTACCCTCTCAAAATTGGGGTCTTCCACTGCACCAGCATCTGGCAGAAGAATTGTTTGTGGCTGTCTGGACTAGGACTCCTCCTGACAGTTCTTCAGCCATTCTTTTTTTATCCTTTCATAATGTTTGGCTTCTGCTACATACCTACAATCAACTGCATTACTAGCTGAGTTAAGTACAAACTTGCAGTGTTAAAGATTGTACTGCATTTCATTTTTCTGTCTATTTAATTGTTTCATTGAATATTGTGTCTGTGTCTCTCTGTAATTAGTTATTTTCTATTTAATTGTTTAATAGAATACTGTGGTCTCTCTCTGTCTCTGCAATTAGTTTCCTGCTTGCCCTGTTCTTGCTTTGGTATTAATCTTGGTGGCTTTGGAATTGCCTGCCCCTCCTGTAAATTTGTGTTTGAACACTCCTCCTAGGTCTATCTCATTTGTTCACTCAACCAAGTACAGTGAGATCATATTTTGACTTCAGACACTCCTACCAGTCCCATCTGTTCAGCTCTATCCCACCTCTATTCTAGTCTAGTGTCACTAGCTCATTCTACCTAATACAGAGAGAACATTTGTGAAGGGCATGCCACTTAGGTAATTAATTTTGAATTATCTTCTGTTTCTCCTTTCTCCCTTTCCACAAAAAAAAAAAAAAATCTAAGCTTGTTTTCTGCCTTTCCTGTAACTAGCCTAGTCCAGATACAGATTTGCTGTAACCAGGACTGTTTGTAAGCTTCTGAGCCCCCAAAGCCTTTCTGTGTTGGAGGGAAGCCTTCTAGCTTATCAGTGGGAGTAGTAAGCACTAGGTAGCCTATCTACCACAAGAGTGATTTCTGGCCAAGAACTTGTAGTTTATTGGCCGTTTGGGCAGTGTTTCCATCTCTTTCAACTTTCTGGTTTAAAAGTCCGTGTTTGAGCTTGTTTCCCACCTTTCCTGTAACTAGTGTAGTCCAGATACAGATTTGCTGTATCCAGGACTGTTTTAAGCTTCTGAGCCCCAAAGCCTTTCTGTGTTGGAGGGAGGCCTTCCAGCTTATCAGAGTGGTAAGCACTAGGTAGCCTAGCTACCACAAGAGTGGTTTCTGGCCAAGAACTTGTAGTTTATTGGCCATCCAGGCAGTTTTTCCATCTCTTTCCACTTTCTGGTTTAAAAGCCTGCATTTGTGCTTGTTTCCCACCTTTCCTGTAACTAGTCTAGACCAGATACAGATTTGCGGTATCTAGGACTGTTTCCAAGCTTCTGAGCCCCCCAAGCCTTTCTGTGTTGGAGGGAAGCCTTCTAGCTTACCAGTGGGAGTGGTAAGCACTAAGTAGCCTATCTACCACAAGAGTGGTTTCTGGCCCAGAAATTGTAGTTTATTGGCCATTTGGCAGTTTCTCCATCTCCTTCAACTTTCTGGTTTAAAAACCCGTGATTGCACTTGTTTCCCACTTTTCCTGTAACTAGTCTAGTCCAGATACAGATTTGCTGTATCCAGGACTGCTTGTAAGTTTCTGAGCCCCCCCCAAGCCTTTCTGTGTTGGAGGGAAGCCTTCTAGCTTATCAGTGGGAGTGGTATGTACTAGGTAGCCTATCTACCACAAGAGTGGTTTCTGGCCCAGAAATTTTGTTTATTGGCCATTTGGGCAGTTTTACCATCTATTTCAACCTTCTGGTATAAAAGCCTGCATTTGCGCTTGTTTCCCACCTTTCCTGTAACTAGTCTAGTCCAGATACAGATTGGCTGTATCCAGGACTGCTTGTAAGTTTCTGAGCCACCCCCCCCACCTCAAGCCTTTCTTTGTTGAAGGGAAACCTTCTAGCTTATCAGTGGGAGTGGTAAGCACTAGGCAGCCTATCTACCACAGGAGTGGTTTCTGGCCCAGAAATTATAGTTAAATGGCCGTTTGGGCAGTTTTTCCATCTTGTTCAACTTTCTGGTTTAAAAGCCCGCATTTGCGTTTATTTCCCACCTTTCCTGTAACCAGTCTAGTCCAGATACAGATATGCTGTATCTAGGACTGTGTGTAAGCTTCTGAGCTCCCCAAGCCTTTCTGTGTTGGAGGGGAACATTCTAGCTTATCAATGAGAGTGATAAGCACTAGGTAGCCTATCTACCACAAGATCCAGGTACAGATTCTTAGTTTTGGCTCTTGAATTTGCTTATTTGTGCTCAGCACTTGCTCAGAACTTGTTGTTAGCATTAAATAAGCTACAAATTACTATAGCACTCAACGTTCTACTTTACCTAGAGGAAAGCAGTATTTGTACTTACTTTCCTCACTTGCTTAGAGAAAAACAGCTCTTATACTCACTTTCCTCACTTGTCTAGAGGAAAGTAGTTTTTTTTATTCAGGTATGTCCAAGGGTCAACTCCCAGTGTTTTCTCCTGTCTATCTGATGAATCTGGGCATCTTAGGGCAATGTAGCAATTGCCTTATGTACACAGACAACCCTCTCCTCCTACCACCCAACACCACAACCTGTGAGAGATGCACTTATCTAGCCAAACTGGAGGTAAAGCTTTCTCCAAACAAGACTGAACTTGACAGACAAGAGGAGACGGTAAACACTTGCACCACACCACACTCATCACATAGACCCACTAAACCTACACCACCAAAATCTACACATAGAAACACAAAAACATTTCCGGAGTCTCTCAATAATAATCTGCTCAAGCAACAGAGACCTGCAAAGCAGAAACGGAAGCAACCTCCATTCCCAGCAGAACTGAAATGACATGTAGCCCACAGACTCAGCGTGCCACTCAACCACAGCCCATAGGGCAAAACAACGTACCCAACACAATAGTCATAGGTGACTTGATAGTCAAGCACACTGATGTCCCACTCACCAGGCTAAACAAGGAGAAAGTTACTGTCAGATGCCTGTCAGGTGCCAGGATCCACCACATAACCCACACACTCACGTCACTCCACATCAAGTAAAAATATGATTATGTCATTGTCCTTGTTGGTGTGAATGACCTGAGATGTACCTTCCTAGACTACATGAAAAGAGACATAGAAGAGCTCTCTGATCTTGTAGACCAGGCAGGTATGACCCTAGCCATGAGTAGCATCCTGCCATCACCCAGAATGATACCGCAGTACAAGGACAAAATGACTGACTTCAACAATTGGCTAAGCTTCTGGTGTCATTCTATGGGAATCCAGTATCTGTCTACTTGTGATGACATGGTCGACAGACCACAATGCTTTGCCAGAGATGGACTGCACCTGTCACCCCTGGGATTCTGGATACTGGCTAAGGCTCTTGCTGCCCCTATTGTGCCTTTTTTAGGCAAGGTTTAAATGACAAATTCACCACCGTAACAGGAACAGGCAAGCAAAAACTGAGGGTAATGCTACTCAATGCTAGAAGTCCAAACCTCAACATGCACTCCGTCAAGGCACTCCTTAAAATGGAGAACATCGATATCTGTGCAGTGACTGAGACCTGGATCAAGGCTTCAGAGAGCACCCGTGCATCACCAGGCTATAACTCATACCACACTTTTCGGCCACCTAACCTGGACCAGAACATCAAAGGTGGAGGTGTGTCCATATTCATTAAGGATATCCACACCTACAGGCTACTTGCTCAGCATAATGCGTCCAAGGTTATCCAAGTGCAACTAACTCTGGGGATAACTGCAATCCAAATTGTAGCTTGCTACAGATCTCCCACCATGCCCCAGGATTCCCACTCCTCTTATCTTGATATACTGGAAAATATTAGGATTCAACTAAACACCCTAATAATGGGTGATTTCAACTACCCCATCATTAACTGGGAAAACTACTCATGTAATAACTCCTTCACTCAACGCTTTCTGAAATTCATAAATTACAATGCCCTGGATCAACTTATCCACACCCCCACCAGAGGCAACAATATCCTAGACCTAGTCATTACCAACATGAGTGACCGGTGTTCCACACCAGAAGTCAACTCCTCGTTGGTCAGATCTGACCATAAGCTAATCACCCTAGATATCCACATTCAGCCCCCACCACCCATTAAGGAAATCATGGTAAAAAATTTCTCCAAAGCCAACTTCATGCTTCTTAAGACAGAAGTGGCGAACTTCAAGACACCCATGCAGATGGACATTACAGTTATGACTGCTGAATCCTACAGCAATGCACTCATTAAGCACTTACATGAATGCATGGATCAGGCTATCCCAAACAGAACCAAGATGCTATCCTTCAAAAAAAGGAAGCCAATCCCCTGCCATAAACAAACTCTACAACAGAATGGAGAAACTGTTGCAAAATAGAGTAAACTGCCATGAGTGGAGGAATTCCCTGGTCAGCCTCAGTAAGAAGCTGAAATCCCTTATATTATCCTCCACAGTTAGCTATGAAAACAAAATCACCACTGAGTCTAGGGACAACCACAAAGTATTCTATAGCTATGTCAAGAATCTCAATGGCAACACCCAGATCTGCTCTGAGTTACAGCACAATGGCATGAAAATTACAGAACCAACTGATATTGCCGAAGTCCTGGCAGATAGGTTCAGTGCTAACTTTACACCCCTCTCACCCCCTAAATGGCCCATATCTATACAGGAAGAATGCAGATTCCCTGTAATCACAACTACACAGGTAAAAGATGTACTCTCTAAAGCCAAAAAAGCAGCATCCATGGGACCGGACAACATTTCAGGCTGCGTTTTACACAAACTTCAGAACGAACTGGGTCCCCACCTAAGCACCATGTTCAATCATAGTCTCACATCAGGCTTTGTGCCCACTGAATGGTGCACAGCAACAGTTATCCCAATCCACAAAGGGGGAGCAACCACTGATCTTGGGAACTATCACCCTATTTGCCTGACAAGCCTGGTCTGTAAGGCCATGGAACGTATCATCATAGAACTCATAAACAAAGACATTGGTAACCTCCAAACTCAAGATCCCACCCAGTTCGGGTTTGTGAAAGACAGATCATGCCTGTTGAACCTGATCGACTTCTTTGAGGTAGTCACCAAAGCTGTAGATGAGGGTAAGGTGGTTCACACAGCCTATCTTGGCCTCGCCAAGGTTTTCATCACCATCCCCCATTCTGGAATTATAGCTAAACTCACTAAACTAGGTATAAATCCCTATGTCACAAGATGGGTTGCCATTTGGCTCACTGACAGAACCCACACTGTAAAAGTTGCTGACTTCAAATATGACTTCAAACCAGTGACAAGTGGAGTACCACAGGGTTCAGTCCTGGGACCTCTCCTGTTTGGAATCTCCTTCTCTGAAGTACAGGCTAACACAGAAGAGCTTTGGCTAATGAAGTTCGCAGATGACTGCAAACTATGAGCCATAGCTGAGTCCTCAAATGATGTGGACATCCTACAGAAGGGCCTCACTGAGACAGATGCCTGGTATCAGAGCCATGGTCTCAAGCTCAATGCCAAAAAGTGCATTGTCATCCCCTTTGGTAAAAACTTTGTAGTCATGAACTACCACATAAGCAGCAGTCTACTTAATGCCGAATATGTGATAAGAGACCTCGGGATCCAGGTGGATAGTAGTCTCTCCTTTGATAATCACATTGCCACAGTAGTCAGGAAATCCTTCTATGTGGCACACCTCATCACAAAAGGGTTCTCATCTAGGAAAAAAGAGGTCATTGTTCCCCTCTACTTGACACTCATTAGACCCATTATACAGTAAAACACCCCTTTTGAAATGTATCTCACAAGACATCTGCAGCAGCTGGAAAGGCCACAGAAGTACCTCACAAAGAGGATTACTGGCTTTAAACAGATGCCCTACACTGACCATCTCAAAAAATTCCAGCTTTCCTCCATCCTACTCCGAGGTGATCTCTGCCTAACATATAAAGTTATGTCAAGCACAGAGATGTTGGCCATGCTACACCTAAAGAAATCCCAATCCCTCTGAGCTACACTCTCTAGGGACCTAAACCTTGTCACCATAATAAACAGGACATGCTGGAGGGATCGATTCCTGTCCCAGAGACTTCCCATACTCTGGAACAAGCTACCCATATATGTCAAGCAAAGTTCCTCATTAGCACTCTTCAATAAAAATCTTGATAAGTGGATGGGAAATAGGAACTACATCCCAGGGATCACTTTGGTGGCTCTGCTCAACAGGGGACAGGAAAATAACTTTCTCGGGTGCATAAGCCAGGGAACCTTGTTGGCTAGGCTTACGTAGGCCCTTGGGCTGATAGCCTAGTACCTACCTATGAACCTATGAACCTATGTATTTCCTACTCAGATAGTCCTAGTATAGATATAGATATAAATATAGAAAGAAAAAAAAAATAGGTGGGCCATCCCCACAAAAGAAAAAATGTATGATTCTCCTCTCCCTCCTCTTCTACTACAACCCTCTTGTTGTTTTCACTCTGTGTTCCCTTTTTTGTGTCTCCCCCTTTTTCAGTCTTTCTTGTCTTCCCATTTCCACGGTTTAATGCAAACATCAACGTGTCCCCATAAGAATACAACTACTAAAACATTCTAAACCCTTTTTTAAGCAATAAAAATAAAAGCTACCATTTGCCTTAAGTGTTTCAAGTGTGACTGTACATGGCCAACTCTGTCTGCAACATCCAAATACATACAAAGTTGTACAAAGACTATGGCTGTTATGAATTACTTCATATTTACTTAATGCTTACTTTAAACTACTATATGCTTTTGCTCTAAGTGAGCATGTTTTTCAAAATACTTTCACTTTTCTGTATTCAGCCCTAATATTGTGCTCTTAAATTAACGTTTATTTGCATATATATGCACTATCACTTCTTGCAAATAACTGCTACGTAGATGCAAAATGCCCTCACTTTCATTTTTTTCCTCAATGCGGATTTATGTTCCTTTATTTTGTCTATATTAATGGGGTTTCTACAACAATAACAACAAGAAGCACAACTGCTTGAGAGGTAATATTTATAATTTCCTCCTCTGTGTTATGTCTGTAGAAAATGTATTTTTCCCATTTTCACCAGTGCATGTCCATTTCCTTATATACCACTTTGGACTTCTCCTTTGTATGATAAGACCAAATCCTAGTTTTGCCATATCACCCTTTCACTTTTAATACTTACCATTTTGTCCATCTTCACCATATGAACCTTGTTTGAATCAAATTCCACCATCTTAAACCTATCAGACATAATGAATCATACACTGATTTTTCTTGGACTCTTAAGTCCCTGCCTGTTACTCAGTTTTGTCAATTTTCTTCTTACCTTCTCCAACACATTGATGAAACTTTCATTCACTTGTTTCTTATCTCCTTCCGTGGCTTGTACCCACTTCTACCTCTGATCCACATCTTCCTCTCTTCTTCCATTAAACGACGTATTTAGTAATTACTTCTATATCTTTCTCCTATTATTTGTGCTTTAACTACCACCTAAAAATGCTCAATGTTTCTACCAATTCCACCAAACTCCTATCTAATTATGAAATTCATGAAACATCAACAGCCAAAGCAGTAACTATATAAACACTCTGAAACTTTGCCTATAGAATTATACAAAATTTTCCCAATACCACTTTAGAGAAAGAAAAATTGTGCTAGAAATTGCTGCAATTTGTACAGAATAGTACATAAAAACCATATGGCTCTCTTCTAAATTTGCTGGTGACAGATGTCAAGACTCTCAAACCTATCACATTTGATGAACAAACGCTTCAGTGTCCTGATGTGTTTATTTTTTACATGAAACTAACTAATAATAATAAATTGTATGAATTTACATGCATACTGCTGAATGCAGGACAGTTTGACCCCAAACAATTCAACCCAAATGTAATTTTATATACTTTCATATTTAAATTTAGATGTATTGTCTGGGAGAATATGTATTGGACAGTTTGACAACAGACTATTTGACCCCAAATAAAATTTAATAAAAGCATTTTTGTAATAAATAATAAACCACACAAAATTTAAATAAACAATTTTCAATTCAATTTAATATTTTAATCAGGATTTTTAAATAGCAATTTAATATATTATTTAATTTTAATATGTTAATGTTTATTTAATCTATTATTTAATACGCAAATATTAATTTAAATAATAAAACATTTTAACATGTTTAGAATGAAATCAAGTTTGACTTTTACTCAGGAAGTTAACATGCTATTTAGTATTTTACATTAGCCCATCAAGAAATGGGAACCAGTAGGTGGCATAGCTAAATTTTCCTGTTTTGCTGCGATGAAACTTTACTGTAATGACTATGGTTCCAGCCTTGCTTGTTGTAATACTGCTCTAGGAAAATTAAACCAAGACTTTTTGCTAAGAAGAAAATCACTCAGTAGTTTTTGTCGTCTATTTCTTTTGATGATAACAGTTTATATTGCATGTTTTATAACGATAACAAAATGCTTTCTTAAGTGTCTATAAGGTTGTGTGAGCATCTGCACATTACATAATAAAATGTTATTGACTGGCATTATTTGTCAACTGTAAGCCTGTACTTCTTTCTGAAAAGTTTTAGATTTTAAGGGAGTTGTGAGCTACAATCGGGGACATTTAAGAAAATATTTTTTAATTGGATGCTTTGATAGTTTGTAATGTTGGAGCTAGCCTTGCTGATGTAGAACTAATGCTATAATGCTAATGTCCATAGGTTCATAGGTTCATAGGTATGTACCAGGCTAATGGCCCGGGAGCCTTTACAAGCCTAGCCCAAATAAATTGCCCAGGCACCATGCCATCTGATGTTAATTCACAGTGCTCCTATCCAGTAGGGCAACTTGAGTGATCCCTGGGGTGAACTTTCTGTTACCCATCCACTCATCAAGATTTCTCTTGAATAAAGCCAGTGAGGTGCTCTGCTTGATATAAATGGGAAACGTATTCCATGCTATGAGCAGTCTTTGGGAAATGAGCCAGTCCCTCCAGCATGTTCTTTTAATTGTGGTAATAAGGTTGTGATCTCTGAAATGTGTGGCATGGTGGGGGGTTGGGATTTCTTTAGGTGTAGCATTTCAAGTAGGGGTGGGTAAGATATGGCTTTATAAGTCAAGCAGAGGTCACCA
This sequence comes from Protopterus annectens, assembly GCF_019279795.1. NCBI lineage: Eukaryota > Metazoa > Chordata > Ceratodontiformes > Protopteridae > Protopterus > Protopterus annectens. The sequence continues at coordinate 816,436,668 of NC_056735.1, read as the reverse complement.
CTAAGTGGATGATAAGAGACTGAGAATAGCTGAAGTTTCTTGAGTCTGTCCATGTAGGACATGTGTTTAAGGCCTTGGATCTTTTTTGTGAGGTACTTTGGTGGCATCTCCAGTTGTTGTAGGTGTCTAGTCAGGTACATGCCAAATGAAGCATTATATTTGATGATTGGTCTAATGAGGGATGAGTAGAGAGGGATGATGACCTTTTTCTTCCTGGATGCAAAACCTTTGGTTACAAGCTGAGTCACGTAGAAGGACTTTCTGACCACAGTGATGATGTGGTGGTCGAAGGTGAGGTTGCGGTCGACCTGGGTGCCCAGATCTCTTATGGCCCCTTCAGTGTACAGTGGGCTCCCATCAATGTGGTAATTCATGGGAACTGAGTTTTTTCCAAAGGAGATGATAACGCATGTTTTGGAGTTAAGCTTCAGGCTGTTTCTGACACCAGTCATTGGTCTCAGAGATGCCCTTTTGTAGGATGTCTGCAACACTTAGGGAGTTGATAATGACTCCTGGCTTGCATTCATCAGTGAACTTGGTCAGCCAGAGTCCTTCTGTGTTGGCCTGGACTTCTGAGAAGTAGATGCCAAACAGGAGAGGGCCCAGGACTAAGCCCTGTGGGACTCCACTCCAATGTATGAATTTTAAGCAAATGCTGGACTTGCAGGGTTTTATTTCGGTTTTAATTTTAGATTTATTTTAAAGATTTAATTTGCAATCCATTAATGCTACTAATGTTAATAATGTTAATACTTGGGTCAAATAATCTGGGGTGAATTTGTCTGGGGTCAAAATGGTGGGACACATCATCCTGTACAGATGCTGCTCCCTGCTTAACATGAGAAGGTTTGTGAAAATAACAAGATTTCATGTCTCACAGAGTTATAATGCCTGTGCCTTCAACATGACTTCTCCCCTTTCTCAGATTGATGTATACCTTAACACACACACACACACACACACACACACACACACACACACACACACACACACACACACAAACACACACACAAACACACACACACACTGCTCATATTTAAATAATTCAGGTGCTGGTATTTGTCTATAAAAGGTATGTTCAACTTTCAAGCAATGTTTCAATACAGACTACCAATACACAACACCTCCATTCTTACTTACAACAGTGATATTTTTCCCTTCAGTGCAAACAATCACACCATAAACTTAAGCAGACTGTTCAGCAAGGATCCACACTAGGTAGTACAAAAAGACTCTTCTCAAACTTCCTATAGTTTCAATGAAAATTCTTATCTTATAAGTACTTTTTTGTTACTGCAGACTAATACTTAGTGTTTACAGAATTTACGTATCTTTTTCCCTAAAGCCATATCTCCATACACTTTTTACCTGTACATTTCTCTTATCTAGGATCAATCCCATCAGTGTACAACTTAAATAAATCCACGCCTTAGTTCCACTTAAAGATTATGCCTTTTACCTATTGGCTCTCAATTTCAAAGGAATTTATATTCAAATTTTCCTAGTTTTCATCAAGACAGACAATCTGATATTGAAATATTTCTACACTTCATAGTTATAGAGCCTTCACACTGTTTGTGCCCCTGCCATCTCACACAGAGAAGCCTTAATCAAAGAAATCAAATAAAATCTAGACAGACAGACAGGAACATGAAGTCAGTCAGCCGTAAACACATCTGCCTGTGGTAAGACACTATAGTTATTGAAATAGTTTTTTTCAGCTGCAGAATCACAAGTTATATCATTTCCTAGTAACAAGTTATATCATTACTGGTAAACAGAGAATGTGGCTATCAAAGGCAAGCAAAAGGATGACAAGAGTTAAGTGCAAACAAATGAGGCAGACTATAGTCAGATAAGATTTTCCTGTTTCATTTATTTCATTTTTTTCTTACTATTGATCTTCTTTATTTATATATTGTTATGATTCTTTATCTTCTCATTGCTGCTTTTAAATGTACTAACAACATGGCTGCAGAGTTTTGTTGCCTGATTGTATTCTTGCTGAATAAAATTATTGCTGTCTTTTGGGGATGTATGCATGTGTAGTGCCATGGTGATGGTGTGTTTGAGTCTTTGACTTTGTACAAATAGAAAAGGCATGCTTCTAGGTCAGTATAAGTATGACTCCCTACATTTCTTTACTCTACTTCCAGTGGTTGTTTGTGGGATAGTTTACCTTGTTTCTATTGCTGATTAAAATGCTTAGCACGTACAGCATTTGCTCTACATTTCACTGCTTCGGTTTGTAAGCCCAGGCCTTACAGTAGAGGAAAGAAACCGATGGGTTTCTGATAACATTAAGATGATATTCACTTTGACAACTGCATTTTTAATTCATGTCTTTTTATTTTCCTTGGAATTGCAGGTACAGAGTACAGGGGTCAAACTGATGGTCTAGATAGAAACAAAATTCAAAGGACAAAACTTCATCACCGATGACTGTTAAGTTGTAGAAAAAAATACAATAAAAGGTATTAAATTCTGCAGGATGGTCTAGAAAAATGCAAATGGTGTAATATTAATGACTTTACCATGTTGTTAGTAAATGCACAAGATCTGACAAAAAGAACATAAATTATTATTACAAAATAAATTGAGAAATCATAAAAATGACACCATCATTAAAGATCTAGGGATAGTAAAAATTTGAACAATATGCATATATAAAGGCCCGGATAATTTAAATGGGCATGCTAGTCATTCCAGCAATATCATTGTACCAGTCTATTCCTCGCTGATCTGATACAATATGGAGTATAAATCTGCATGTAGTAGTGTTGGAAAAATCTATCACAGACAACATGAAAAGGTACAATTATCCCTTGTTAGTGAATCATAAGATTGAAAACCAGAACTACATAGAAAGGATGTAGGAATTGTTGTCATATTTTGTTCCTTAGAGATTACTTGGCTGTGACCTCTATCTAATGTATTATACACAATATCTAATCCAATTGTTTTAAAAAGCTGTTATGACAGTGTGATAGTCAACACCAGAACAGGAAATATAATAATGCTGTTTTTAAGTGCTTGAAGCCAGCTGATAAATTACCTGTCTATGCTGATTTAAGATTAGATTGTAAGACAAGAGTTTCACTGTTTCTCCTTTCCCTACTGTTATGCAGATGTGAGTTTATGAAGTGTATGTTTAAGCTAGTATGAGGTCTGATACCCACATGGGAGTAACTGAGTACTTGCACGCCTGCAAACATGATTAAGTTGGTGTTTGTGCATTGGTTGTAGGGGGAATGCTTTCTCATTCACTTGTGAGTGTTTGCCAACTTTCCATAGGAGTAGCTTCCAAAGTTATGGATTAAGCTTCCCTATATAGTTAAACAAACTTATTTAGTCAATCAATAACTTAATGAAAACAAATGAACAGTAGAAAATATCAGCAAGGGTTTACTACAGTCAAGCTTCTTAAAGTTCAATAGAAAATAAATTGATACAATAACCCCAATAAACTGCACCATAGCAAAAATGATAACACTTGTGGAAATGTATCACGTCTGCTTCTACTAACATATCTCCACTAAACAAAATCTTCATAAAATTCATTATCTATGTGTGGGATCTCTCATATTAATCTAATTAGCACATACTGGACACAAGTGACATTGAAAAATTGCTAGCACTCTTTTTCCTATACCATTTCTGCCTTTACAAAACATTAAGGTTTACAACATCCATTCATTCTTTCCATTTTGCATATTTAATATTAAAATATTCATTTGTAATAATGTAAATGAAATTGTCCTCTATAACATTTTGAGTAATGACTCTGGCCTCAAGAGAAAAGGTAAATAAAATATGCATAGGAAATGTCTAGCAGCAAGTGAGACAGCACCTTTTGGAATGAAAGAAGGTAATAAGAAAACTGTAGTATCTAGAAGAATAAAAAGAACTACATAGATGTACAAACTTCACACAGTAATTTGGTTAGAGATAAAAACTAGAACCTTGAACTGGGTATCTGTGGATATAAATCATAGCTCCATGAATAACGAGGATAAAACCCTGACTCTGACCAAATTTCAATTGGTGATTCAGTCACTTTCAAAGCTGTCAAGTGTTATGAGCAAATTATGTGACTATTGACATCTCACCCACATTAGGGACCATGTATATTGTTGGTCCAGCAGAATGAGTAAGACTCATGCTTGCATAAGCAGTTCCTAAGAGATCACATCAGTTTGAGACAGCATATGTGGGGACACATGCATTCTCAGCCATAGGTACAGTGGCAGAGTACTCTTTGATTTAATATAGGAGAATCTGCATCTTCACCAGCTGTTTCCCTAAGCAGGAATACATGATAGGCCTTCAACATCTGGGGACATGAGTCAGTCAGGAGGGGGTCCAGTAGCAGGGTAAATAATTGGGTTGGAAAGTAAGGACAGTAGCATATTTCTGTAGTGCAACTTATAACCTCTGAAGAACTATTAGCTGGTCAACTGGCATTATGGCTACACTCCTGACCATAAGCCATGTAACCACATTCAAGAACCAAACCTGGCAACAGTATTGGCTACCAGGATGGATAAGAGATCTTCTATCCAGAAGTAGCTCACAGATTCTACTCTGTGGGAGCATCCTTTGACAGAAAGCAAATACTCCCTCTTTGCATACAGTTTCAAATTGCTGAGGTCTATGTGTTTATGGCACATTTTAGGGGGTAATAATTAAAAGAGAGAAGAAAGCAGCTACCTGACATGTGATTATCAGCTGTTACACATTAGCTATTAAACATCTCTTGTAGTAAGATGGATGGTCAAAAGATCCATGAGGATGGTATGCGGTGCTGTGAAAAGGGGTCTGCTATAAACAATCATAACTCATTTAGACAATGCTTAATTGTTTCAACCCAAAATACATAAAACCATGGGAGGTCATTAGGCACAGCAGTGATATTGCATAGGTCATAAAATGCAAAATAAGTTTTTTTAAGGAAGAGCAAGCCCTCTCCCCATATATCGAATGCAGAGAAAGGTCCTCAAAATGTATAGGTACATTTGTGTGTAACTATAGTGTACAAATATTCTACAGGAGGGGCTGACACAGACAAACAACTGGTGTCAGAGTCATGGACTAAAACTAAATGCCAAGAAATGTATAAAAGTATCCTTTGGGAAGTCATCCATTCCCAGTAACTATCATATTGACAACACACTCCTTAGAGTTGATCCAGTAGTCAGGGACGTAGGGTCAGACATAGATAGTTTGATCATCACATGTCTACAGTGGTGAGGAAATCATTCTATGTTGCGCAACTTATAAATAAAGGTATGGCATCTAAGTCAAAGGAAGTCATTGTTCCACTGTATTCGGCATTCATCATTGAGTACAATACCCCCTTTGGTATGTACCTAACAAGGCATATCCAACACCTGGAATGACCACAGAAGTTTCTCACTAAAAGAATACAGGGCATAAGTAATATGTCCTATGCAGACCACCTCAAGGCCCTATTCCTGTATTCTGTGTCCTACAAGCGTTTGAGGGGAGATCTATGCCTGGCATACATGGCATTGTCAGACCCCACTCTGATGGGCCTTCTGCACATCCACAAAACAAACAGTACCATAATTACCCATTCTAAAGACTTAACCCTTGCCTGTGATATAAAAAGGACCTGCTGGAGAGATAGGTATGTATTCCAGAGACCACCCTGTCTATGGAACAAGCTCCCCATCCATGTGAAGCAAAGTTCTTCCCTAATCCAATTCAACTGCAACTTGGACAATTTGATGGGAAACCAGAAATTCATCCCTGGTTTGGCACCAAGGTCTCTGATGCAAATAGGTATCCTGTAAATGGTTCATCTCCCAGGCCCATGCCTACACTTATCAAAGATATCAGAACTCACCAGAAATTTGGGATGCATGGCTAGGCTTAAAAAGTCCCTTGTGGTGGTTAGTCTAGTAAACACCTATGAGCCTATGAGCCTATGAGCCTATGACACTATGAGCCTATGAACCTATGAACCTATGAGCCTATGAGCATTTGAGCCTATGAGCCTATGAGCCTATGAGCCTAGGAGCCTATCTGTTCTGAGATTGTACAACCTGGAAAAAGAGGAAGATAACAAAAAAAAATGCAGCAATAATCTTCTCACTCATCTCTAAGTCTGGCCGCCATGACAGGATGTTGTAGATCTTTTAGGTTCAAAGTTCTTGACACCAGGTCATCTATGCAGTAAGAAACAGTAGGGATCCCATGAAAGGGTTTTATCAGACTAATGTTGCAGACACCATGTAGAAATATATATTATCTACACATAGTTTGAGTTTTTTTAATTCTTTTGCTTGAGAATGTATACAGTCTTAGTCTGCACATTGCCCTGAAATTACAATTTAAATGAATATTATAGACAGCACAAAGCAAAAGATAAGCAAGTAAAAATAATGAAAGCAGTGCTAACAACTACTGTAAAAATACTTTTTATTTTATCAGACAATTTCCTACTCTGGATTAATGAAATCTCTCTCCGGAAATGTATTCTTATTGTCAAGAAATCCTCTATAGTATCGCACAATGTCATCTCCAAATTAATAAACAAGGAGCAAATAAAATAAGTTTCTGTATTAACCATGGTCTGTCTGTATTAACCATGTCTGAGTGCTGAACATTTGTTAGTAACATACATATAGAGTGTGTACATTGCATCACATTAAACACAGTCTAAACTGTGTCTCCAAGGCTAATCACTGACTGAGGTATTACAACATGCTAACATTCAAATACTAAGGAACCTGCATACAACTATCTTGGTCAACAAGACACTCAGTTGAAAATAAATGCTAAAACGAATTAATCCCCAGACAGTCCAAACATGTCCCATGGAAAGTTACTAATCATTTACAATTAGAAGCACTGATTTATGCAATACGGAATAACATTACCACATATTATTATATAGTCTGAATTTCAAAATCTAAATATTTAATGAGTAAATTCTTATTGCAAAAATCATGAAATAATACTATCCAGGAGGCTAGTAAGCTGATATGAATATTTAGAAGCTATCCACTATTAGCCAGAAAGATGTTGATATATACATACTGATGAAATGTCTGACATAAAAAAAGCTATATAGGAAGGAATGATCAAATAAAAACATTTTCCTTTTTAATACAAATTCCAATTATTTACTACATTGTAATATACCAACAGAAAAATAATTGTCTCCTTTGGGTCTTTGAGAAGCTTGAGCAAATCTCTTCTATTACTGCAATTTCTTCTGGGTATTACTGCAGTCTTAATAAATATTCAGAGCTGAGTATTTGGCTCAGATGACACATAGCTCCAGATAACTGGGCTCTTCACTGTACAATATTTGTTTCATATATCTGGTAAGTATTCATGAAGCTGAGCATGTGAACAATTACTGAATCTGAAAATGACATTTAAACGTGTTGGAAATTCTATAAATCTAGCTTGGACTTTGGCAGAAATAATTTTTGATCTAGTAAATGTACTGGACTGCAGGCTTGCAAAACCAATGGTAGAAGAAATATTCTTGAACGAATGGTAGTATAGGTAGATTTTAAAACAATACTGCAAAAATCACATTTGATCTTTTACTGATAATCAAGGAAATAAAACTCAAGGAATATGCAGTTAGTATCTTATAAAATTCAGCACATGCCTGAAATATTTAAAGGTATTGAACCGAAATATAATATATGAAACTAAAGCAACTATCTCTATAAGATAAAGGATTTGAAAATATATATGTTTTTTTCTGACAGCACATAATTATAAGATAAATTAATGTTTTATTTAGGATGTTTACATTTATTTACAGTTTCAAATAGACAAGCAGCATGAGTGGTGACATGCTAGCAAATACGTGGTGCAAATATCTATTGGCATATATCTATGTTTACATTGTGTATGGTGTGTATGTATGTATCTATCTGATATATATATATATATATATATATATATATATATATATATATATATATATATGTATACAATTTTATACGTTTATATAATGAATCAATGGTCAGAGATAGCATAAAACATGCATATTTTAATAAGCTCAACTATATACAAGTGTCAGACAGCTAGGACACTGTAGATATAAAAGGACCAACTAGAGTTCTGTTAAAAACATAACCGATTACAACAGACAATATTTATAGCTGAGGTGACTAACTGTCTTCATGTTGCTTTCAGTGAGATATAGTAAAAACATGTTCCCTAATTATTAACAGAAACTATCACCTATCCAGTTATTAAATAAGTTAATAAAAACCCTTCTGTACAAGTCTAAACATATAGAAGTCACAAAGATTTTCAGAAAAGGTGAGCACATTAGGAACATTAGAGATGGGTGTGAATTTAATGCATTGGCAAAACACATCAAGGCATGCAATGGACATTGTTTTATGTTTATTATTTTAGAAGATCAAAAAATATCTGATGGGGGACAGCCTGGCCATATCTTTTAGAAAGAGCCGAACTAATTTGGCAGTTATGGCTAAATTCATTACATTGGTCAGGCTTAAATGACAGCCTATTAGCAGCCTTCTAAAATTAAAAGTGCTTAAAAGGTAAATTTTATGGTTACCTATGTTTATTTAGTACAATTTCATCATCTTTTGTATTTATATTTTTCAGAAAAGGCATTTTTTTTAGTTTTTGCAGTCTCTTAATTAGAAGGGCAAGGTGGGTTCTAAGTTTTTTGAAATTGTAGCATCTGAATGATATAAAGTGTTCCATAAAGTAATTCACTGTTCACCTTGTGGTTTGGGCAGTGTGTCATCTGGATACAACATCTTAGGAGTCTTAGCCTTAGTTTTAAAATATCTGCTGGAATCCATCTGAAAATGCTTTGTCAGAAAAGTCTTTGTGAATGGAAACTAGAGGTTTTACACATTCTGATGCATTTACTTAAAATAGTTCCCTGATTACATTCAAGAGCAATATGAACTGCGACACACAAATATATTGCAACCTTGTCAGCTGAAACAGGCTACAAGTTCAGCGTACATAACTGGTGTCATTGCCATCTCACTTTCAGTTTATATATTTGTGGTGTTAAATATAATAGTAAAAGCTGACTAAATAATTAAAAGGTGCATTACAAACCAGAAAAGCAGTATGTTTAATCTGTGGCAAAATCAGAAGCTACATGTCTATATCTTACAATATGCTGGCACATCATATATTTCTAAATGTGTGTATCCCAAAGTATATTAGAGTGCTACACAAGTGGCACCAAAGTGGTAGACAGGGACACATACCTTTTCACCCAGAAAGTTGTATCAGAGGAAGGATCCTTACTGTTTGCTAAATCTTTTCTTTCCCATATACTTCCCATGTCCACAGATATATATTCTAGGAAAACAGGTTTCAAAATGCAAAAGCTTCAAATGTCGTAACCTAAATATTGTAACAATATACAAAACAGGGAAAAGGCAACACCATGATTCCTGTTTCAGTCCTTTTTTCCCATCATGTCTAATTATCTGCAGCTGTAATATATGGCAGTGTCTCCATATGAATGTTTCCTTAGCTACGGTTTTATATAAAATTAATAATTTCACAGAAATTCTAATTTGTTCATCATCACATTTTTAACATTATTTGTTTCATTCATTTTCTGTCACCAGGCTTTATGATGTACAGGAAACCCACTGCCATTTCCATGGACATAAGTGGACCTAAGGCATAGTGTTAGTAGTGGATGGGATAATAGGGTACTTCAACGTACACACACACACACACACACACACACACACACACACACATGCGTATATATTATTAAAGACAGAAAGATATACAAAGGAAGAGGTTGAGGGAGTGGAAATTTGCCTCACATGGCATTGGCGCACCAAAAAGCATTTCCCTCCTGTAATTAAAAAAAAAAAAAACCTCCCGTGTGTTTCATGACCTTGGGAGTGTTCGTGCTTTGCTCAGTGCTCTCCCAAGGTTTTAGATGTCATGGAGTTAAGTAACTGTTTTAAATAATGCAGACAGGACTAATCATTCTAGATCCATATTATATACTTCTAAATTTAGCTCCAAACATTATAGTAAGCTGAATAAAACTTTCTATGAATATGAGAGCTTTACATTCCATATGACAGCAAACTTTTCTTTATGTTTATTCTGTTCATCTAAGTTTACTTGTTAAATAAAATGAATAACATTGTAAGAATTTAAAATGGGTAATGTGTTTAAAATTCTTCTGTATATTACTACAGATGTTTTTTTCTCATTGATATGATTACAGTTGTCTTGGGCTTTATAATATATGGGGCATCTTCCTTTCAGAACAAACTCGCATTCAGGCAAATTCATTTTGATATTATATGAACTGTTAGAAAAGGCAAGACGTTTTATCGGAAATGGGCTTTTTGTTTCTCAAACTGTTTTAACTTTACACTAAAATATTTTAGTAAGCTCGAAGTAGTTATCTAGATATGTGCTGAAAGAAAATTCTAGCACAATGTAGGCTCATTTTATATAAAACAGTTTTCTAACAATTTCTGTATGCACATAGTAATTCAACTGCAATGACTTATTTTTATGATTAGGTGTGTGTGTGTGTGTGTGTGTGTGTGTGTGTGTGTGTGTGTGTGTGTGTGTGTGTGTGTGTGTGTGTGTGTGCATGTGAGCTTAAAGCAATAATATGTATTTTTGCATAGATAGATGCATGTGTGTGTATATGTGTGCAATTGTGTACGTATTTCTATATGGGGCAATTAGTGTACTAGGCAACAACAGGACTGCAGCAATATTTGGAATGGACATATTGCAAGGGTCTGATCTCTTAACTAAAGCTGGGCCAACAGCTTACAACATTATGCAAATGTCACATTTTATATGAAGTATTACGTACATGGGCATAACACTGCTAATGCATACTTTGCAGCAGTTTCTTGTCCTTTTGAATCCTTACCACTTTATAAATTACTGGAGGTTAGATATTAAACAGTTCCTCACACAGAAACTGCTGCATTTCATTGGAGACAATGGGTTTATAGACCGTGGGGCTCTATACCCTTCCCTACATTAAAAAAATTATTAAGCTGCATTTATTTATTTATTTATGTATTTATTTTTGGATGGATGTGACACAAGGCACATATACAGCATAATTAATATTCTCTAAGATATTCACTGATTAGGTTACCACAGAAAAAAGAGATATGAGTTTCATACTGAACCATTTTCGAGTCTCTGCTTCCTTCCTTACAAAACTTCAAAAATCAGTCTTTAAAATACAGTCGATGTTGTTACTGAAAAAGAGTATTGGTGGGAACCTCATTCCACTGCTCTACATAAGCTGTCTTCATTTTTAGAATCACCAGCACATTTGAATTAAGCAAGTGATGATTAGCCATGCACAAACGAGCACAAGCTTTTTCTCAAAAAAAAAAAAAACTGCTGGATACTTCCTGCATCAAAATGTCAAAGATGTGTGGTTTACAAACCTTACAAAATCATTTTAGCCATTAAAAAGTACAGATGTAATAAAATGCATTTTACTTATTCAGTAAAGTCTACATTTTTGGGCTGCCATGTCATGGCCTTCTTCTTTTGAGGGATATTTTGATTCACTTTCTCTGAATGTCAGTATCTGTTAACATCTCTTTGTAATATTTGGAAGGAAATAGCTGCTAATGTTTCCTCATTAGTGATATAATCTAATACCAAGAAATCCACTCCCACAGAGCTATTTCTCTCTAACCTGCTACAAAAAATAATTAAACAGCTCTTTCTTCATGCATATCTTACCACTGCCTTATTCCCACTATTTTCTCTCACTTTATGCTAGTTATTGCCATGACTCCATAGTCTCAGTCTTTTCTGTGTTTTATTCATCCTCTCTTCCTTTTTACAAATTATTTTCCATGCTAAAAATGAACTATAATGCCAATCACTATGCAAATATATAAATATATAAACAATTGTATTTACTAAGTGAACTGTTAAATGCAATGGATATTGCATATCCCATTTTTTTAACTGTGTAATGTCAATGCTTTCAGTTTTGTGCAGCCCTGCATTGTAATCTGGAAAAGGTTCACATGAATCAGTATTCTTCACCAGTAAAGAAATGAAAAGAAGAAAAGAAGAAAAGAAGAAAGGAAAATAAGTTTCCATCTATTACAGATATGAGCGCTTTCGTCTACAAGCTAGACTTCTTCAGATAAAAACATACACATCTGCTGCCCATTGCTTAAATAGCATTTCCCCTGTATGCTGTCCAATTAACATTTAAAGCGAACACATTTAGAAATTCACATATACTAGTCATTCCTTTATGCAATTCCTAAAATACATTTCCTAAGATAACACTCAGCAATGTATTAAAACAAATACTTTTTTCATCTATAGTAAAAATTCTTGTTAGAACTACAAAAATACATTTGCATAGATGTGCCAAGTTCATTCCCCTAAATGTAAAATTATTATTAACATAACTTTTATCCAAATGTTTGTTAAAGACGTCAGTACATCCCATTTATTTATTTCACAACAAACAAGTTGTTAGATAAATACAATTTTTCTCAACATAAATTTAACTTTTTTGTATGTGTAATATAAAACATGAACAAGACCATTCAGATTTTTTCTGCCTTGGATATTAAAACAGGATTAATGGTTACATATTCATTTAATCCAGGTGTAATACAGGATTTTAATCTCAGCTGCAATTTCAATTCTTTGCCCAACAGGGCATTTTTTGATGTCTCCACCCTTAAAATTGTTTTCTATGATGGAATCTATAATACCAAATTTAAAACCATTATATGAAAGGCATACCAAAGAATGCTTGTATAAGGCACTCGTCTCTTTCCCTGTTCTTATATCGTATAGGTGCTCATACATTCTATCTTTTAGTGCCCTCTCAGTTTTTCCTATATAGAATGCATAGCATCCATCACATTTAGCCATGTATACTATCATCCTAGTTTTACAATTTCCCTTACGAAATCTGACCACACTGTTTAAGCCATTATTTAGTCTGATCCATGTTTCCCTGAAGATCATACTACATAAACTACAATTACCACAAGAAATGGTGGCTTTAGAAGCATTTTTTTTAGGAATTGCATAAAGGAATTACTAGTATATGTGAATTTCTAAATGTGTTCACTTTAAATGTTAATTGGACAACATACAGGGGAAATGCTATTTAAGTAATGGGTAGCAGATGTGTATGTTTTTATCTGATGAAGTCTAGCTTGTAGACGAAAGCGCTCATATCTGTAATTCTGGTTTTGATATAAAGACTGTATTGCCTCTACAAGGTGGCCTGGATTCTTTTTACATTTCTTAGTATTTAGTTGTTCTTTTATTTTTCGAGTTATGACTATGTTCTGCAAGAACTAACCACCTCAGCAGTCCTGAAATCAATTCCCAAAGCCTCTATATATTGTGTAATACTTTAAGCATGCATTGCACCTGTCTTCCCCTTAAAAAAGACAGTGTGCGGGATTTCCCTGGTTAACAAACATTTTATTTGCTTATCTACAATGATTTAATTTGGCTGCTGCCTTGGCACCTAACCAGTGGTTAACTATGACTTAAGATGGCCTGGAGAAACTACTAGATAATGCAGAAATTTATTTTTGTGTGATGTAAAAGATATTGTGTTGGTCACATACATCAGCAGTTTTGCTTTTATTTGAAATTCGAGTCACTATTTTTACTTTATATATTGGTCTTTTTTATTTTTTTTCTCTTGAACTTCTATGTTAGGTAACTTTCTTAGGAATTTTCAGCATTACTGAACTTTTTTTTGGTTAATGTATTATTGCACAAAACACTGAAGGCTTGTAAGACAAATTTGAACAGTATGCAAGAAATATGTCACCTCACAAATTCTTATCAGTAAACCCAAACAAATTCTTATCAAAAATGATAATTTATATTCTGTTTAAAGCTGATTTTTCTCAGTGTGCTTGTTTATATAGCAAAGAGCCATCTCAAAGATGGGAAACCTCCATGAAGTTACCTTTTTCCATGAAGGTGAGAATTTAGTGATGGCTATATTTCACAAGATGTATTTCATCACTTGAATATTAAAAACATTGATGACCACAAAAAACTGTATTTGAAGACTTCTTATTTTTAATATGAAAAGTCTTTAAACTGATCCACAGGAAGAACATAATTTATGATCTAATTATATAGTAATATCACTAAATTGTGTACAAATTGAACAACTGTATACAAAAAGTCACTATTGTTTTAAAGAATAGAGCCTTACTTGGTGTTTGAACATCTGCAATTAAATAATAAAGTAATCAACATCAAGAATCCTTTAAAAAAAATAACTTTACTCATGCAAAGCTCAAGAAAAACAGCAAGAAAGCCAGCGTGACAAAATTTTCAATGACAACCAGTAAATAGATATGCAGTATGCCTTAAAAAAAATAAGGAATTACCATTGCCTCCTGTAACAAAAATAACATAAAATCTCAAATTTTAAATGTAGACACATTAAGGGTAGTGTTGAAGTGCTTAAAATAGCAGCAGTAAAACAACCTCTCACTATAACCACCACCCACTCCATTACACTATCACTCAGACCACAAGAAGAGATTAGAAGGGTATCCTTTATAGATTTCTCTTAATACCCACCAGCCTTTCTCATTGGCTGATCTTCCTTTCATCTTTTATTTAATTACTTAACTATCACACCTAGCCTTGATAATCATCAACATATTGACATCAAGCAAATCAGGCCCTACCTCATCAAATGAACCCCATCTGATCTTAAATAAGAAAGATCACTATATACAACCTCCCATTGAGACAACATCTCAAAATCAAGTGAATGATCTCCTCATGCAACCCTATGATTAATAAAATGTCTAGCCACTTTTATAACAATGCGTCTGCCTCTATACCTCCTAGAAATAGTCCCAGGCCAAATAAAGTCCACCTTAGCATATCTTTGTTTTAGCAACATTTATATGTCAAATCATTTGTGCCAACAGCCACCTCTTCTGAATTATACCCAAATCATTCTACCTAAATTAACTGGGGCAGCCACGGTGGTGCAGTGGTTAGCATTGCCACCTCACAGCAAGAAGCTCCCTGGTTCGATCCTCGGCTGGGTTGCCTTCTGTGTGGAGTCTGCATGTCCTCCCTGTGGTTGTGTGGGTTTCCTCCGAGTGCTCCGGTTTCCTCCCACATCCCAAAGACATGCTGTAGGTGGTTTGGATACTCTAAATTGGCCCTAGGCATGTGTGTGTGTGTGTGTGTGTGTGTGTGTGTGTGTGTGTGTGTGTGTGTGTGTGTGTGTGTGTGTGTGTGTCTGTGTGTCTTCTGTGGAAGGTTGGGTGCTGGGCTGGCAACTCAACACTGTAAAAACTCCACTGCCAATTATGAGCGGACGGGTGATCTGCTGTGGTGACCCCTAACCAGGAAAAGCCGAAAGAAGAAGAATAATTCTACCTAAATGAATTAACATCAACCTGACATTCCCCTCATAGGGCTTGAAGGACACAACCTTCTTCATCAGTTGTTACCACAGGATGCCTCTACAGCCACTCCAAAACACTTTTCATTTTGCATGACCAAGATCCAACATAACACCATGAAGATGAATATTCTCATGCTCTGCTGCCAAATAAACAAAGAAATGACCAACAATGATAATCTTACAGTGTCCTGCAAAACAATCAGACAAAAGCTAACCAAACAAAATACCAACTAACATATATAAGCTTGTCTAATTTAAGCCGAGAAAGCATCAGATATCAATTTCCCAGTCCACTTAATTACTTTAATAGATGAACCTGCTAAAGCCAGATCCCAGGCCTTTCCTTTCTGAAAGGAATGAGTGGAAAATCAAGCAGCTCAGAATCCTTGAAATTCTAATGCCCTCTGTACAATCCTAATAAATGTCCCTGTAGTAATTGCCTTCCCAGCACTATCCTGAAAAAACAAACAATCCAGTTATGACCAGATGTTCTAGACCATAACAACATCCTCCTATTGGGCACAGCAACTCCTCCCTGCTAGAGTGTAACACCACCTGCTGACCCAGCCCCTTCTGACCTATCTTACCAGCAACCAAGCTATGACAGCCGTGTTAGCAATGTAAACATCTTCCAATGCAAGGAACTCAGCAACTCTCTAATTCAAAAAGTACCAACATACATGAAAACAGCTAACAACCACAAAATAAATCACTTTGAGGAGAAACTACCAAATAAAAAACAACTAAAAACATTCTCAATATAGCGCTATCTAATGGCAGTCTCTTATCACATGCAACAGCCTTAACTATTTCATACCCCTTCAATATCTACCCCCTCCCAATGATTTGTCACATCTTGCAAGCTTAGCAACCAATCCATCACATTAAGTGCTGCCATATGCACTCTAACTGTGCTAACCACCTCCCCAATGTCTACCTGTTTGGCAAATATTAACAAAGCAAGTTTGCAAACTGCTCCTGTGTTGCAAAGGAAGGCAATGCAAAAAGCTATAAAAGCTGAAATAGCTGAACTGTACAACCTCTCCATAGATCTACGTCAAGATCATGATAGGAACCAACTTGCTACAGACTGCCACTCTTCCAAACTTCACTTGGCTCTACCACTGCCTGAAAGAAAACACTGGAAGCTATGCAATGAAGCCTGTGGAACTGAAAATGAGGCAGAATCAACTAAATAATTAAATTTGCTTGACACATGCTACACTGAGAAAGCAAAAACTGTACTAAAACTAACTTAGCTGACTTCCTAGTTAATACATGAATCACTGCCTCTTTGTTAGAATGAAAAAAATGCTCTTATTTATGAAAGGTTTGAAACACTGTTGCCATATCAACAATGCTGACTAAGAAGACATCAACTCCAAAATGCAAAATATATATTCTATTCTACAGGCCAGCACTTTGGCCTTTCTGCAGGAAAATATTGATCATTAAAAACTGCCTCTATCCCAACACTCCTGGATCCATCAGTGTAAATCCTCTCATGATAGCCAAACATCCCACAAAAAAAGAAATGCCATAAACCCCTAAATGTTATCCTTTTTGAAGCCTCCTGCCCCTTATTCCAAGCAAAAGCTTCTCTCAGCTCAGAACACAAAGCTAAAAAAGCTTGTTTTGCCTCACCTGTCTCTAACTACCTTTCCTGTTCAAATTAAAGTCATTAAGGTAATGAATTGTGTGCTGATCCAGGGGTCTCTGCTGCCATACCCACTGCAAAGCCATACTAAACCAATCAGAATGTGGCAAAGTTATGAGACACCCCATTGGTATTGCTGTATCAAAATAAAACTTCTCGTCTCTGCACATCCCTAACCACGGACAGTCATCTTACTTAATAAGTGGTCAGTAAAAGGAAGCCTCAATATTTAGCTTAATTAACTATGGCTCTGCAAAGAATTTAAAGAGCCAAACTAAATCATCTAGAAAAGCATATTTTACCTTCACATCTTTCCTGTCAATGTGATCATTAACCAACCCTCCCTCAGAAAAAGACAAATGACTAATTAAATGAAAAATCTCCTTCCTTCCATCTTCTTGGTTGTCTGTCCCAAAGGAGAAACATGAAACTTAGCAAATGGGAGAATACCAAATGGACGTAACACCCTACCTGCCTCCACTTCTTGCCAATGCCACATCTTCCTTGCTACACACACACTGCAAATTTTTGAGAATCAACAAATTAGTCTGAAATTGAGATATTGAATTAAAACCAACTGTAAAATCCATTGTTTTTTTTTTTTAAATTCTTTTTATTTTATTTCTTTTTCAGCAACAAACATTACAAACAAATCCACATACAAATCAACACATCTCTATCTAATGAAGAAAACAAGTATATACAACTGTACAAAGCCCAAATTTCAATAACTGTTACAGATGCAATGGTGAAAAATAAAATGTATGATAAATAGAAACATTAAGACATAACATTTCAGGTTATTAAATGTGCAAAAAATGAACTCCAAAAGTTTTCAGAATGGTATTTATGATTCCCTTTATAAAAGAGGAATTTCTGCGCCTTTATATGTCTAAAAATCAATTCTTTTAAACCTTCCCAGGATAGCATTGCTTGATTCTTCCAATGGAGAGAAATATAATATTTAATAAACATGAATATGGATAACAACACCTTGTGCTGTGATTTAGTAATATCATCTGGAGGTATATGTAGTAGCGCATATTGCTATGAGAGAGTTGATTTCTCATATCCCATCTTTCCCAGGATAACTCATAGGGCGCACCACAGTCTGTACACACATTTACAACTCCAGAAGATATGGTAAATGTCAGCTACCTGTGCCTTACAAAATGTGCATGAAGATGATGAGCTAGGTTGAAATTTATTAATAATTGCTGGGGTTAAATATGTATTATTGCAATCATAAGTTGCGTATAGGCCAGTTTTTTGAAGGGGATATATTTAGTGCTTAACTTAAAAGATTCTTGCATAACTGCAGCGGATATACCCGGGTCCTTATCCACCCAGAACTTGGAAAATATTGGAGTGTTATTAGTTCTGACCGAGACCAAGAGTTTGTATACATTGGAGATCATCTTTTTCTTAAGCAGAAGTAGTTTCAAAATAACTTTGGAGGTCTCAATGTCCTCCCTGGTTAACTCTGGAACCTTGATATAGGGCTTAACTAGATCCAAAATCTGTCTGAGTATTAAGGTGTATTTGTTAGATACATTAAAAGTTTGCCTAATTTCAGAGATCTTCAGGTGTTTAACTATGAAAAAATCCGCAATGCACTTGTCTTTAATAAGGAGAAAGTTGTTTAGATTTAACATGTTACTGCTCAATGTTAAATTCGGGTTTAAATGTATGGGTTGGAGAGAGGTGAAAGCATGAAAAAGCTTTAGAGACGTTAATAATTTATGAAGTGTCATAACATTAGATTTGAGACCATAAATGATTTTATGCTTGTCTAGACTATCCTTGCTCAGAAAAGGAAGGGCAGATGGGTTAATTTTAAGGGATCTAATGTAATTCATATATAGCTCTACCCATTTAGGGGACCAAACTTCAGAGTTGATTTTATAGTTCGCTATATTCAGAATTCTACTGCTCTGAATGATGTCATAGTATAATTTAAAGTCAGGTACAGAGATACCTCCTAGATCCTTCGGGAATACGAGTTTAGAATAGGATATTCTCACAGATTTTGGAGACCACACAAATTTCGAGAAAGTTGAGTGCAGTTTATTGAAGAATTTCACAGGGATAATGGAGTTAGTAGTGTTAAAAATATAAAGGAACCTGGGCAGAATATTCATCTTAATTATAGTTGTCTTCGCCAAAAAAGGGAGCTTAAGTTGCGACCATCTCTTTAGGTCCCCTTGCACCTCTGTCCACAGCTGAGAGATGTTTTCCTGGTAGGATATGGTTTGATCAATTGAAAAGGAGACCCCCAAGTAATGAAGATTTTGTTTAATTGGAATTTCTTCAACCGAATGGTTAAAGGGATAAGGTGAGGTAATATTTACCAGAAAAATTTGGGATTTCTCTTTGTTAACCTTATAATTAGCAAACTTAGAAAAGATATTAATGGAACTCATAATCTTTCCTAAATCAGAGTTCGGTAAACAGATATTTAGATCATCAGCAAATGCGAAAAAGGAGTATTAGTTCTAAAGAGCCTGGGGATAGAGTGATGGGTTTTCTGTTTAATAAGAAGAAACAGAGGTTCTATATAAAGATTGAATAGCAAAGGAGAGAGGGGGCATCCCTGTCTGGTCCCATTAACTATGAAGATTCTATCAGTAACTGCATTATTTATTTGAAGCATTGTATAAGCTTTATAATAAATAGTTTCAATAAGTTTCACAAATGAGGCAGGTATATTAAAAAAGGGTAAGATGGTTAGTAGGAAGTTCATACTCATCCTATCGAAGGCCTTTGAGGCGTCTATTGCTAACGTATATAAAGAGTAATTAGAAAGAGAAGAGAGAGTTATCATAGCTTCTAGGGCTAATGTATGATCGGATGTCTGTCTATTTCCAATAAATCCTGATTGTTCTTTGGAGACTATGCTAGGTAGCATTAATTTGAGTCTATTGGCAAAAAGTTGAACTAAAATCTTTAAGTCTACATTAATAACAGAGATGGGTCTATAGTTCTCCGGTTTGGTAGAGTCAGCTTTACTTTTAGGGATAAGTATAGTCCTAGAAGCATTGAAATGTGGGTCTCTTATACCATGTTGGAGGATCTGGTTATAGGTCAAGTATAGCGCTTGTGACATCTTGTGGGGGGAGGACTTATAAAATTCTGCGGTAAACCCGTCAGGACCTGGAGCTTTATTTAGTTTTAAATTCTTGATCACTTCTAAAATTTCTTGTGAAGTGATTTTTCTGTCCCAAGTGTAGTATTGATCCTCACTTAATTTAGGAAAGGACAGCTCTTTAAGGGTATCAGCAAGTTCATCCGAGTTTAAGGGATCATTCCGAGAGCTATATAGTTTGGAGTATATATTTTGAAAAATTTCTATAATATCCTGGATTTTATGATAAACCTTGTCTTGATATGACAATTGAGAAATATAATGCGAAGTCTTATTTTGGTTTATTAGTCAGGCTAAGAATCTGGAGGGACATTGCGCCCAATCAGAGTACTTGGCCAAGATTTTAATTTCATGAACTGATAAGTTATCTGCCTGCAGAGATAGATACTCTTTTTGCAACCCCATTAAATGGGCTTCTATTTCCCTATCATACTTTTCTTGTAGTTTATTTTCCCAGACCGCTATCTTTTTAATCAGGCCGGTTTCTCTTTTGTAGTATAATTTCTTAAAATATGAAGCTTTATTAATAAGAGTTCCCCTAATCACAGTTTTTGTGGAGGCCCATAATATGTCAATAGGTACCTCTTGCCTCTTAGCTGATTGAATAAACTGGTCCAATTTTTCCTCTATGATTTCAGCAATCCCTTCCCTTTGAAGAAGCGTAGGGTTAAGTCTCCACCACAATGGTCTATTTTTGTTGCTAACCCCTTGCTTACAGTCCAAGACAAGTGATACCTTGGAATGATCGGAAAGATTTCTGTTATCAGTGTGCAATTCAATTTGGCAGCTAGCCAGGTCAAGGGAGAGGAGGAAGAAGTCAATTCTGGACCATCCCTTATGGCAATTGGAAAAGAAAGTATAATTTACCTTATTAGAGGGGGTTCTATGTGATAAGAATGGGTCAAACAGACTGAAGTCATCTTTAAGTTCGGCTATCACAGATACGGCATATTTATTATACCTTGTATTTGGGTTCGACCTATCAGTAAGAGGGTTTTGCATGGAGTTCCAATCTCCGCCTATAATATATAAATGATTGGGGAAAGAGGAAAGAATTTTATATATATTCATATAAAAATTTTGTTGGTAATTGCATGGGGAATAAATATTCATCAACAAGATGGGCTTGTCAATTTGAACTAGCTTAAAAATAATTAGACACCATCTGCCCTCCTTATCTGAGTCATATTTAATAATATCACATGGAAACTTTTTCTTTACTATTATGGCAACACCTGCGCTATACGAGCTAGTTCCAGAATCTATAATCCTTTTCACCCATGGTCTCCTTCTTTCCTGATCCCACTGGTGGCTGAGTAGATGTGTTTCCTGGACTAGTAAAATATCTGATGTTGATTTATACAGCAAGTGCATAAACAGATTCCTCTTTTTCACCAGTTGCAATCCCTTAATATTCCATGAATCAATAAATACCATTTAACTACCTAATAGACGGGGGGAGAAATATGAGGTACTGCTGTAAAAGGGGGAGATTTGAGATTTGAATATCAAAATGCATCCCTGAAACTTGGAGAATACTAGTAGGGAAATTAGGGCTATAAACATTATAATACAAGACCCTTCCTGCCTAACAACCAAGCTTAACCCTCTTTCCTTAGGCCCAGAAGGAAATGGGATTACTGGGGAGAGTAACAAACTATACTTATCAAAGGGGAAGGTCAACATGTACCCCCTCCCAAGGAAGAGAACTAGGCCCCCAATAAGCCCCCTAAACACCCTCGGATCCAGGTCGCCAATCCTCCCAATCAGGGTTAGGAACCTGAACCCAACTCTGCATGAATAAGATTGTGATGTGACTCAAACGGAGCAACTATCAGTCAGAAATAACATTCGGGTAATAACAGTGAGTACTGTTAATAACTTCAGCTTCTATGTAATAGCATTATAACATTAACATTAACAATCTGCTAAAACATGTTTGACAAAAATCCCGGAAGACAGATTATATATATATATATACATCCAATGCTTCAGTAGACATATTCGTCAAAAGGAAAATCAAGACGACTTCATATACCATGCACCGAGACATATGTTTAAGCATTTACAATAAAATTTTCAGTTGGTATATATAAGAGCCATCTGTACAATATATGACTAGCATATGTCTACCATATAATTCCTTGATAAAAATAAACTATGCATCATAGTTAGTTATAGTACCCCTGCAGGAATATAATAACCAAGAAAAGTACACTACCAGGTGGAGAATAATACAATCAAGTAAGGTACCTGTAAGCCCCAAGCATTAGAATGCTTGAGGTACAAATCAGAGAACTTAAGTGAGCTGTAATTGGCTGCCACTGGGTTGGTAGTGAAATTAGGGAACGCTATATAGGGCAGAATGCAGATACTAAAAACATCCAACAAAACAGGCACCCTAAACGGCCCCCATCGTATAGCCATCCGAAGACCAGTTTAGTCACATAGATGATTAATTATCTAATCCAATATCAGCCCATATCATTACAGAGCCATAATTGACTCCACGTATTAAAGGCTAGACAGCTCGAACCTCCTATGGTGCTAAAATAACAAAATACAACTTTTTTTTTTTTTTTTTTTTTTTTTCTAACTTCAACATGACAGTTTAAAAGAGAAAAATACCAAGAGCATAGATTGGTATATTCCCAAAGAACATCCTGTAAAATGTCGAACCCTCCTCTCGCTCCTCGAACCTCTTCTTCCAGGCTTTTTCCATCCTTTCAACTCCAAACTGGGAGATAAATACAGTACAAACCGAAATAACAGCATCCTATAACTGCGAGTGTCCTGTCCTTAAAAGGGGCAATCCCCTCGTCATAGTCTCACTCTTATTTGTCAGCTTGTTGAGAGGTATTGCCCTTTTAAGAGCTGGAAATCCTCTAGGACTGCTCGTCCAATGAGATAGGTGAGACGCAATGACGCGGAGCGTTACGAGATGTCGTCGCCTGAGTGGCTGCTGGGAAATGGAGTTCTCAGCCACTGGACAACCACGCTCCCACAGGCCAGCAACCAGGAGTTAAAATGAACTATTTACCTTGCCCTCCAGCTTGCAGATCAGGGATCGAGGCCCCAGCAAGAGGCGGAATGCCATCGGATCATCGTCGGAACTCACCCAGGACATTAAAGTAAGAAAATATCAAGTTTTCAACTTTCCGGACATTCCTTGAACAATTTAATGAACATTACTTTGGCATCTTTGTTGGTTTTTGCTTCATGGCTGGAGCCTTGATAATTAAACACTAACGTGTTAGGAAATCTCATTTGGAATCTGATGTTGTTCTTTATGAGGTATCCACAGTATGGTGATAGCTTTCTTCTCTCAAGTTTAATCGGGGCTGGTAAATCAGGAGAAAAGGTAATCTTAGAATCCTTCCATGTAATAGATTTCTTAGATCTAGCTGCATACAAAATTGAGATGGTGTGCTGGTAGTTTAAGATTTTCACATATACATTTCTGGGATGCATGTTGGAATTATCAGGTACTTGCCTTAAGGCTCTATGAGCCCTCTCTATCATAATCTGAGAAACCTGCTCTGAATTACCAAGCAGGATGGAGAGAATTTCACTGATGCTTTCTGGTAGAGACCTGTGGGGGATACTCTCCGGCATTCCTCTTATAATGACGTTATTGCACCTTGATCTTGCCGCTAAATCTAACAATTTCTCTTGCATTTCTTCATTTGTAGATTTGCTGGAGTCGAGGTCTTTTTGTAGTTGTTCAATTTTGACTTCATTATTTGTGACCCTCATTTCAGTATCAGACAGTCTAGATAGCAATCTGTCCAGAGAATCCCCAAATGACTTAAACTGTGAGGAAAAGTTTTGTATGGCTTCCTGGATGGGCTGTAGCGCTGTTTTTAAATCATCCAAGTTATTTGGTTCATTTTTATTTTTGGAATTAGCAGAGTTCACTGATGCTTTAGACATTTCTTGTTGTTGTTGTTGTTGTTGCTTGCCAGTTCTGGCCCTTTTAGTAATCACTTCTTTCTCTGGAGATGAGATGGCAGAGAACTTTGCTTTAGTGGTTTGTAAGTCCATAGAATCTGAATGCTGAGACATAGCAGATGCTTTTTGCTTTTTGCTTTTTCCCTCAGGTTGTCAAAGTATTTGATTACTGAAATGTTCATTTCAGGGAGAAGAAGCACCACCCACACACACTGGATTCCTGAAGCACATGTAGGCAAGACTGCAGAAGGCCCGAGCTAATCCAAGGTAATCTTTTGATTTTTTAAAAATATTTCATGCAGACTGGTCGAAGTACAAACTTGGAGAGTTAACCGCCAAACATCTGTAGATTTATTTACCGGATAAAGATGGTTTCTTCACATGATATTATGTTTAAAGATGTTGGATTTATGCAGAGCTGAGTTCTCACCCTGTTTACAGGATGGTAGCCATCTTGGAACTCCCTGTAAAATCCATTGTTAATTATTGTGCTACTATCTTACCCAGATAAACTTCCAACATGGCTACCACCATGTCTGCCTTAACAGGAGAATGAGTAGGATGAACTACTTGCTTGTCTTTGAAAAAGCAATTGACACCTACTACCTCAAAAATTCTCCCTTCCCGACCAAATGGGTACCCCCATAACCCAAGGCCTATTTTTATTATTAAGCTGATCAAAGCTTAAACTATCTTTGCACCAACATGTGGTAGCAGGATGCAACTCCCCACAAATTGCATAAAAATGCATAAAATGACAATTCGACCAAGAACATTTACCAACATTAAATACCCAGCAAGTACCAACTGTAACCTCATTCTTCTCCACAACAGGCTGAGCTTCACTAATGAGACTTCTCACTCACACACAAGACTTCTCACTCACGCCAAGCCAACTATCAAGTGCCTTAACTCCCACTTCAAATTCTTATCCTCCGCTTTAAGTTACCTATACCTCTGGTCATACCATAACTCAGTATTACCACCTCTCAACCTCTGAGCTTTCCTAATGCTGGTAAAATATGCCAAAATTAGAAAAGCTTATGCTACATTTCTTTCCAAAACTACTGCCATAAAATACACAAAACCAAGGACCCAACTGTCCCAAGTTCTGTCCCTATATCTACCCAAAGTCTATTTACCCAATGCTACTAGAGCTGTTGTCAAATCTTATGCCCCTGCGGCTTCAGCCTCAGCCAGCTATTATGCACCATCTGCATCCATCAGTTCAAACAAATCTACATATTCCCCTCAACATGTCTTGTCCTCGACTGCTAAAGGTATAAGTGCTGTTAAATATAAACCTGACTCATCCAATACTAAAAACTGAACCTCCCAAACATTGACTGCAGTTCTTGTACAGGGATAATCTCTTAAGTGATTGCCTTGGTATCATATCTACATGCTGCAAAAAAGGCAAAACAAAATGCACTCCTGGATTCTATAGTTTCAGCAACATCTCCCTGGATGAACTGCCCAAGAGTCACCAGCACTCATATCCTGTAAAAACCCTGCAAGCCTAACAACTTGCTCAACCTTCCATTCCTCCAAAACTGATAAATTACTAGCAAAATGATCATCTGAGGGTATTTAAGGAGCTGGTAAGAGCTTGCCAGACATCCATGCCTGTGCATTCACTTCACTAGACCTAGTCAACTCCAGAACTCCTGGGTGACTGCCGCCCTTACTCTTCTTCTTACACTGACTCCTATGGCCTTGGTCTGAATCAGCTGCATTACTTTCAGCAGGAATTGACTCTTTATTCCCAACCGCTGCTATGTCCTGGAAAAAAGCTTATGCCTACACAATGCCTGCAAAATCATCTTTTAACACCACTACATCTACAATCCTGCAACAGAAAACATCATGTGAACCAAACCCTTCACAATAAATTGCACCCCATGTGTATAGACACTACTCCCTCTTACAAAATAACAAAGTAATAATGGCATTTGGAAACTAATTATAGAGCCCACATGTAGCTGGACCAGTATCAGTTAAACATACATCTATAATTCTACAGAACTGAAACCCGTTACTTCAGTTCCACTCACATGGCCACCATTCCCTTTCTCTCCATTTCTAACAGCCTCCAACTGGGCAACTCCACCTCTAACGAACAACTAAGAAAAGCTCATAGACTATACCATAATCACAACCTTAAATTCTGCTAACTCAGTTATGATGTAACTACATTCCCAGCTCCATTTCTGCTTAGAAAATCCAGCTGTCTAACAATGTTTAATGCTGTCAAAACAGTCCATAAATATAAATTCTTTGCTAACCCAAATTACTATCTGACAACACACCTACCATCTCCCATACAAATCATGTCACTGAAACGCAAGTAACTGGCATCACAACAGTACATAACTCTAACTCAGCAGGACAACCCAAACCAATGATTGTCTTTCATACCAAAAGATAGCAGTCCCCTTCCTGCCTCGACTTACAGAATCACTCCTCATCCCCACCTTTATGAAAATAAACCACTTCCTCCCAAACTACTCCTTACTTACCAAATTAACGCTAACCTGCCTGCTAACCCACCATTTCAGCCCTGTATAAATCCATCTGCTATGTATTAATCTGCATTTAAAAGGAATGCAATTGATATCACTGAGTCTTGTTTCACTGATGCTATACCTCCAAAAATTTTACAGATCAAAAAATGATAATATACTGCCTTGAACAAAGTTGAGGGTAAATGTCACACTTCCCATGTGAGGAGGTAAACTATGTTTGTGTTTATGAGAACAATATTCTCAGACACAAATGCTTGCTGCAACAAAAAGCATCCATATATTGCACTACATGTAAGTTCCATACCACTCAACTGTACAGATTTTCGCAGAATGTCCAGATTTTTGCCTCATATACTTGGTCTGTTTCCCATAAAATTGTGGTTTTCTGGCAAATCATTGGCAAATCATCAGAGTTGAGGTCAGAAAATAAAGACATACATTAAAGTTTCAGACTTCATATCCTTCAAAAAATTCATGCAAAACCTGTTATTCTATCAACTTTCAAAGTTTGTAAGAGCAATATTTAAAAGGTGTCCCTATTTTTGGGCCTTTGTCCCCCCATTTTTTATGGCTTTATCCAAATTACTTGCTCTCAGAGGTTGAGAGGTATGCATGCAACCTTCTACACCATGTTCTGCTCTAAAATTAATGACTTTAGCACTGAGCCCATGTTGGTGAAAGGCCCATGCTCTACGCCTTAGTCATATTGCCAATCATGCTCTTCTCACAATTTTATCAGGTGACTTCCTTTTCACGGCTACTCTGAATGTGGATTTATTTATTTATTTATTTATTTATTTATTTATTTATTGTCATTTTGTGACCAGGAAAGTCCAAATGGATAGAAGCCCATTTTTAGCAGAGGTCTAGGGAGAAAAGCTCCAAATCATTACAAAACATTTTAAGAGCAATGATTTTACAATCTTCAAAAATAAGACAAAACATGACAAAGTCAGCAGTAGAATGGGTGTTGCTGTTAATGATGATGATGATGATAATGATGATGATGTAGCTGTATTTACGAGGCACCATGAGGGAAATAGTAGACAGTCTCTCAACATAATGACAGGCTCAGTCACTTCACAAAATGTTAGTATAGAAAGTGACACTGCATCACAATGTCAAACACAGGCTGACATTCCAATCACTCTAGTACACCAGGAGCACACATGCACTTCTACACCAGTGTCTCCACAGACAGAAAAACAGTGTCACAATAAAGGCAGGCAGTCTGAGGCCATTTTGTTCACACTGACAACATTACAAAAAGTTACTACCGAATTTACTTTGAATTACTTCTGGAAACATGTAAAGCATTGGCGGTACAACAATAAATGTGCTGTGACATAGTTAAGGGTCAAACTAGTGCAAAAAAGAGCCAGTTAGAAATGGTTAGAATTCTACAGGCTATGAGTGAAGATTTCAAACAGTTCTTTGAATATGCACAAAGACAGGATAATGCCATGGTTTCACCGAGGCATAGCATGGTGACACACAAGGTATCAGTTGCACCCTCCACTTGTACACTTGTTCAAACATAGTAGAGTCAAGATGGATACAGTGTAACTAGGAGAAGGGGACAGGTAACAATCTGGACATGTGGGAAAAGATCACATGATAGTATCACTGGCTTAAAAGACAGTAATGCCAGCACTCACAATGAGCAATCACAACACACTCCTCATAGGCCATGTGAACACTCATCTACACCTATGAGAACTTCAAGTTCCAGGTTAAGATCACACTCACAAACCACTGTCAGCTCACTGATAGGAGGATCACCTAACTCTTCTAGATCATACCATCAGACTAACTTGCCTTACATTTCTCATGGTAACTGTCCTCCACATCTCCTGCACCATCACCAGGCCTATTAAGAGGAGATATGTTTGACTCCTTTGATCTAGAGCTACTCTGATTTAACATTTCTTTATAAGTATGTTTGAGTAATGAAACAAGAATTAGTGTTTTGGGGGTGGACATATATTCCCGGTTATTCCCTTTCCAGCTATTAGTTTTACCATATTTTGTAGTTGCAGTTTTGTACATCTGTGATTAAATTAAATTGTGTTGTGGAGAGGATGGAAATATATATATACATATGTTAAGTGCATACATAACTCTTTAATGCAGAGATTATGACCTCATCAGTTTTTCATAACAGTAAAAAAGACGTGATGTGTAGTGTAGCATAATTCTTGACATATAACTTAAAAATGAAAGTTATATTGCTTACTGCTGACAGTACCTGTTTATTTTGAATACTAAATAAATAATAAAACAGTTATTAAATATAGCATGTTTAACTGTTGACTTATTCTCTGATTTCCAATTTATTTTTCCAGTATCACTGCACAGGAATCAGTGAGTATTCAGGCAAACAACTAGTAATAAAAACACACTATTTTGAGATGACAGAAAATGTCAGATGAACAGTGAAAGGAAACCACACACCAGACAGCATGGCTCACAGGTATTATTGCAAGCATCAATTATACTTTATGTGCTTTGTTTTTTTTTTTAAAAAGGAAACATTAATGTGAATGCCCTGGTGTGTAGTCCAGGACTAGATGCCGCTTCTTAACCAGTGCAGTAGCATGCCATGTACAAGCCTGCCACATGGGATAACTTACTATTGCTGCCTGCATATCACCACTATTCATAGTGGGACTAGAACTGGGAGCTGCAGTGACAGCATGGGTCACTTCACCACCAGACTGGCATATAATCATAGTATGCAGAATGTAACAGACAGTGAACATCCTACGCTGGTTCATACTGAAGGACACCCCCAGATTCATCCAGGCACCTGAAATGTCACTTCAGGAGGCCAAACAGCATCTTAATTGCAATATGGGTTTCGGACAGGGAATTGTTGTATTTATCCTTTGCTCTCTCACCAAAATCATGAGACATGGCTACTCCAGTGGATATCTGTCATCCCATTAAAAAAATAGAGATAGGGGAGGGAAAACAAAACAAGAGAATACAGACTAATATACAACAATTACCTTTAACATTAATAACTACATACTTAAAAAGAAAAAAAAGTTCCACTTAAGAGCAAGATGACCACTGGGCATCCTACCATGCAGGAAGAAGCAGTAGGGTCAGCTAGTGTGCCAGGTGCGGGAATCATGCACTGTAAAGATGCCAGGTGGAGACATTACTGATGCACCCCAATGCATCACACTACCTAACAACTGAAGGAATGTAAGCCCTTCCTATTGCAGTACCACTCATCCTGTGGAGAAGGATGGGCCCTAATTGCAGCAGTGGTGCAATCTATCACACTGAGTATCTCAGGGGAATTTGCTGTCAAATAAAAGGTAAGCATAGGCTGAGTTTGGTCCTGAGGTGACACTAGTAAATAGATGTACTGATCAAGATCTGCTAAGAATATATCCATGATCTACCTCAGTATCCTTGAAGCAGAAACCTGTGAGATTCCCAAGGTGTCCACAGACTGTGTGTGGAAGGCCCCCATAGCAAGTGTAGTGAGGGCTATACATACTTTGGTGTCCACAGGAATAGGAAGTCCACACATTCCTCCACTGCCCTTATGGGGGTCAGACATGCCCACTAAGACCCTGATAATGTCCCTATCCACTGTAACTCCAGAAATAAGCACCAACTAAATCCACCAAAAAGGCACGACAAGAAAGTTCACTGAACCAAACTTTATTGTTTGTAGTTAAGCGCTTTCGGCAAGGATAATCTAAGCCTTCATCAGAGCAATTCAAACAGTCATATGACCACCCTTTAAATACCCAAACGTAAGTAATTAATTTAAAGAGCCATGCAATATCTAAAATATTTGATAAAAATATATATATTTGATATAAAAAAATTCATCTATCAAATCTTATACCACCTATCCACTGTAAATCTAGCAAGGATTTCCTGGTTATCAAAGTTATAATGAGCAATCCTTTGCTATATTTCCACCTTCTTGCTGGGCAAGTGTCACTGGGCGCAGGCAGTTTTGGCCTGGTCAAGACAAACAACTTTAACCTAGAAATAGCAATGCTCACTGCAAGAGATAGCATTTTCACCGATTGTAGCTCTGAAAATTTTGTTGATGCTTCCCTTTTTATACCGCATCTGCCACAAGAGCTAGAAAGCTGGAAAATCTGACTGTGAATGGCAGTTGGTGCAAAACAGTCTTAATTAGCTTAAGAACATTCACATCGCTTCTCAACATCTCATTATCTGCTCATTTGCATACTTACATTTAGGGGCACTGCAAACTGGTGTAATTGGTCTTTATGAATTGTGGCATAGCTGCACCTGTATGCACTCACTCCAAATTTCCTAATGCATTTCTACTACTGACTATGAATTAAATACTGCTGTTAATATGCTACAAATGGTTTGCATTTAGTTGCCTACACAACATAAAATCATAAGAGCTCTCTTTTGCATGCTGATTTCTTCATTTCATTTTCTTCATTTAGAAAAATATAATTTTTTGGAGATTATTTAAAGTGCTTGAAATGTTCTGCCACGTAGACTGATGGAGTTTTATTTATTCTGAGATTAACATTGTTATTCT
The DNA here is from genome assembly GCF_019279795.1 of Protopterus annectens. NCBI lineage: Eukaryota > Metazoa > Chordata > Ceratodontiformes > Protopteridae > Protopterus > Protopterus annectens. Next base: position 816,405,375 of record NC_056735.1, on the reverse strand, counting down.
GTTTCTTTTTCTTAGTGCCTATTAACAAAATTGTCCTTCTATGCTTCTGAGCATGGTTCATTCTGTTTTGTTTCATGTTATTTGCTTAAATTATAAGTGGGTTACTGTATTTTAACTTAATAATAATTACAATAACCAAACTGAACTATGCAAGCAAATGTCTGTTCCTTCTATTTCTGATCTCCATTCATTTTCAGAGCATTGAGTGGTCGAAAATTTCAGTCTACAAGTTCAACTATGACTGCTAGCAATCAGAGTCAGAACAAGAACATGGAATTCTTTCTGAATGGTTTCCCAGGACTTCAAGAAACACAGTATTGGTTTCTGATTCCTTTCTCCATTATGTTTTTAGTGGCATCTCTTGGAAATATTCTAGTTATGTCAGTAGTGGCAAGAGAGCAACATCTTCATGAGCCCATGTATTACTTTATTTCTATACTATCAACCGTTGATCTTGTAATAGATATTATTCTTCTGCCTCAGGCATTAGTAGTACTGTGGTTTGGCTCTTACTCTATGCATTTTGATGCTTGCTTTGTTCAGATGTTTTGTATTTACTTTACCGGTGCCATGGAATCCACAGTGCTTGTATTAATGGCTTATGATCGCTACATTGCTGTGTGTAAACCTTTAAGATATTCATCAATAGTAACAAATGAATTTGTATTTAAAGGAATTGTACTTGTTGCTGTAAGGAGTCTTTGTATTGTGCTGCCTATACCGGTACTTGCTAGGATGTTACCATACTGTAGTAAAACAATTGTTTATAACGTTTACTGTGAGTACCTTGCTGTCATCAATGCAGCCTGTGCTCATACTGTCACAACTGATAGCTATTTTTTCATTTTACTTGTTCTAGTCGGACTGCCAGATGCAACATTAATTGGACTGTCCTATTACATGATTGTCAGAGCCGCATTAAAAATTAAATCAAGAGAAGCTCAACAAAAGTTACTTAGCACATGCAGCTCTCATGCCTTTGTGATTGCTTCATTTTATTTTTTAGGGATGCTTTCTATAATTTTACTCCTTGTTGAAGATAAGATGCCTGCATATATCCGTGCTCTGGTTTCATTTCTTTGCATTAGCCTTCCACCAACATTAAATCCTTTGATATATGGCATAAAAACAAAAGAAATCTGGAAAGCAATAGCAATAACATTTAATAAATACTTCAAATAATTTTTAGTACTTGACCAACAAATGTCACTTTATGAAGACATATTTTTATAAATTTACATTTGCTTTCATAATAACAGTCATATAGACTTCTAGTGTGTTTTATATTTGCATTGTAGGATGTATCTTAGAAAACACTATGAAGAGAAAACCTGTAATATGATTCAAAGTATCAGAGGTTCTAGCTATACTGTAAATCCCATTTCATACTATAAATTTAATTGATAGCAGGCTTAATTATAAAACATAGTTCAACATTTATAATATATTTTGAAATTTTAAAGACTAGAAATAATCTTGTATGTTTCAGGCTGTTGTATAAACGTTATCATTATATTCTCAAACTTGCTTTATTAACAAAGTTATTTTCATTCATTCATTCATAGTTTGCTTAATGTATTATAAACTGTTCTGCAACTGCCGATTTAACATCGAAAAGAGCGTGACTAAAATGATATATATAAAAATTAAGGGATAAATTATTAAGTAACCAAAAACTGTGTTCTTGGAGAAAAACATATTTTATAAATACTGCATACAAGCATGCAATGTGTGATAACAATAGATTGCCATCGACTGCATTCTTATGCTTACTTGGCACAAGACTATATTGAAATCTGTTTTCAATTTTGAAAATTGGATAAAATGTGCGTGTGGACAAACTGCACATGATTTAATGTGTTGCGGACCAATGACTACTACAGGATCAGATAGTTCGAATTAAAGTAACATTTAAATGTCAGTAAGTCAGTTAGAAGCTAGGGGAAATATACAATTAATCAAGAAACTCCACTAAGTATATCACATTACTGAACAACATTGTTATGCATCAGTCGCTCATGAAGAAGCAATGGTTAGCAGCTTTGTAGTTTTGAAAGGCATTTGTATGAATGTACTTGGTACATGAGGACCAAAACAGGAGACCAAGCATCCATAATAAATGCAATGTTCTGTGCTAAAGTACTGTGCTACAGTACCAATGAAACATTTAATTCTGCTTAAAATGAGCAAGTACTCTTGAAAATACAAATATAATCTGTAAAGAAATGACATACTTGAACATTTGATCACTGAAATCTGCAGATATTTTGAATAAACAGAGGTAAGTACAACTTTCCTAAAATGGACAGCTAATAGCTGAAAGAAGCTGTGAGACAGAGTATTTTACATTACTAGCTCTGCACACATACATGTTTCAGCTGTATAATTGTCACCGATCTTCACATTTTCTCTCTAATCTCTTGTGTATGTTAGCTACTCTGAGTTGCTAACATAGTCTTTAATGTGGCAGGAGTGTGCACAATCAGCTGCCCTTCTTACATATTCACTAAGCAGTTATAAATAAAGGAGTAAGATGCCATAGTTTGCTACTGGAAACATTATTTACTTGTTTGCTTATCTGTTTTGTCTTGTTTAGGTTGAGGATTAGGGGTTGATATAATAGTTAAGCTGTTTACCTAACAGACATAGAGTCAAGGCTTTGATTCTCACCTTTATTGAAGAGAAATGTTCTAGGCTTAAAATGGGCAATAACTTAGTAACCACCACAAATAAGGAGCATAAACTAAACCTGGTTAACATAACTGAAAATGAATTCACAGACACTCAGTCACAAAAAAAATGTTTATTAAGCACTTTTGTCAGTCTGTAACATAAGACTTCTTCAGAATGGTTAAAATAAATCAAGAGGAAAATTTAAAAGACTATCTACTTAGGTCATTTGATATGAAAAGACAAGTAAAACATGAAACCTCATCATTGTTAAACAATAACATGAATTAATTAGTTAGTCAATGCCCCTGTTAATATTTTCACAGCTCTATCACAAAAGACAATGTTAAAATAAAAAATGGAAAAGTTAAACATCATAAGAATAAAGCTTTAATACACTTGCAATAGTTAAGTAATCATCCAAGCTTGGTGGTGTGTGAGCATTCAATTTTATCTGCCAGACAAGTTCTTTATACTTAATCCAATATGCCCACGGCCCACCGCTAGGATCCCTAGTCGCCCTTTCAATATCAAAAAAACTGAAATTGGTGTGTAGGAAATTTATTAAGATGCTTAAATAAAACATTATTGGTATTGTTGTTTTTAATATCTAGCATATGCTCATATATATGATTTTTTAACCTCCTCTGAGTTTTCCCAATGTAAAAACTGCTACATAGATTATGCAGGTCTGCGTAAATAACTTCTGTGGAATTGCAGGTGCAATAACTTTTAGACTTGACATAATGTTGTTAACTATAACATTCTTCTTATTTAAAATATGTTTACATTGCCTGCAACATCTACATTTATAAGTCCCTGTTTTCTATGTGCCCCATGTATAACAAAGTCATTGCCAGCTTCTAAGAAATGTTTAAATGTTCTTCCTGTTCTAGATATAACATATGGAGTTTCACCTAGTGACTCTGTGACCCCTTCAAAGCAGAAAACAAAATCTTTAATGCTTATGAAGAAAGTCAGTGATGTAAAAAAGGTCAACACTAAATTTGGTAACAAAAGCATGAGTATAATTCCTACCTGTAAGATCCCGAACTGTTTTTTTCATGATGCCACACCTCAGCAGGGGCAAATAAATCCTCTGATGCCTTTTTAGAATAATTTCATATTTTATTTTATTCACAATCATGTCTGGATATCCCCTAGAAAAAAGACAAATCAGCTAGTTTGCCAGCCTGAGTTACCAATTCCATATAATCTGAGACCATTCCCGCTAACTTGAAGAACTGACCTTTTACTATACCAACTTTCTGGTGTTCTGGGTGTGAGCTAGAATAATGAAGCAAACTGTTAGAGTAAGTTGGCTTTCTGCAAATGTTGCTTACAAACTTCCTTTTGGCATAATCTTTACTAATTTCCATGTCCAGATAACTAATCTTACAAGCACTGTAATTATAAGTGAATTTTAGGAACATTGTTGTACTATTCAGGTAGTTCACAAACAAGTCAATATCTGAAATAGTGCTGTTCCAGAGCATCCAAATAACGTAAATATACATTCCAAGGTTTGGGGCAAAAGGAGTTTATAACAAATTTCTTTTCCCATTGAACATAATTATGTTTGAAAAAATTGGAAGTGAAGAAGCCCCCATTGTGGGTGAATATGGTAGTGTAGCAGTTAGCATTGTTGCCTCACAGCAAGAGGTTCACTGGTTCAATTCTCAGCTAGGGTGTCTTCTGTGCAGAGTCTGTATGTCCTCCCCTGTGGTTGTTTGAGTTTCTTCCAGGTGCTCCAGTTTCCTCCAACACTCCAAAGGCATGCAACAGGTGGATTGGCCACTCAAAATTGGCCCTAGGAGCATGTGAGTGAGTGGTACAGATGAACTCTCATGGCAAGCCTAGCTACCTGGTGGTGTAAACCTTGGTTCGAGATGTTTGTCACCACTGAAGTGACACCATGACTCCATAAGGGAAAAAGGGGCTAGGATGGATGGATAAAGTTTCCGCCATTGTCACACCCTTTCTCTGCAAAAAATATTGCCCTTCAAAATATACATAGTTGTTTTTAAGGAGAGTGTCAATAAAATTATACAACATGTTAATGTCTTTGTTTTTTAACTGTCTTAGGTTAGTCATATGTGTGTGGAACCATTCCATTCCTATAGCATATGGAATAATGTTAAGTAGATTAATAACATTGATAGTCAAAAAAATACAATCTTCACTAAAATCCAGTTCACTCAGCTTCCGTAGAAAATGCCATGAGTCAATACATAAGTGGTCAAAAGAGTTTTTACAGTCCGTAAGAGTAACATTGATAAACTTTGCAAGTGCATTTGCCTTTGATTTACCAGTATTTTCTAGTTTAGAATTCATTCAAAGAGCGGGTGATGCACTTGTTGGATGTTTTAATAAAGTGGTTCCACAAACTGACATTCCTCATGGTTTCTCCTGCTGATAGTGCCATTTTTGAATTTGCTGAGTGGCTTTCCTTGGCTCTGTGTCTCTTGATTTTGTTGGTGGTTTAACATGCGGTCATACCTAATGATGTAATACTGTATAGATCATCATATGAGGAACTGAAAGCACAGCTGCAGGTTGTCAAAACTTTTTCAGATGATATTGGAATACCATTTGGTCTTGATAAATGTGCAAAAGCAACCTTTAAAAAAGAAAAACTGCAGCACCAGGAAAACATCAGTTTGGGACAATAATGTGATATAAAGGATCTTGAGCAAGAGGGAGTATATACATACTTGGTAACTGATGAAGGATCAGCAATAAAACATGAACAAATGCAAATAAAACTCAGTAAGGAATACTTTAGAAGACTTAAATTAATCCTGAGAGCAGGACTGACATCTAGGAATAAGACTCAAGCTATAAATCAATTTGCTCTTCCTGTCCTAACTTACAGTTTTGGAATGATTGACTGGCCCCATAAAAGTGTTGGATACATTGGCTATTAAAACAAGAAGGATGCTTCATGCTCACCAAATGATTTATAAAAATCAGTGTGTACCACGATAATATATTCCTCATTCTGAAAGAGGGATGGGCCTCCTTGAAATTGATTACATGTATAGCTCTGCAATTGTGGGACTCCACACATATCTACTGACCTCACAAGATCCAAATGTAGTGAAAGTTTTGAAACATGAGGAGAATAATTCTAAGAAGATGTCTCTGCTTAATCTAGCATAAGCATATCAACTTCAAGCAGGAATGGAAATCAAACCAGAAGTGGATAAAAACTAGGCAGCAACTAAATGTGCCAAAAAACAAAAGAAAGAATATAAAGTGAAGGATCAGATGAGAAGTCAAGAAATTTGGAAAAAAAAAACATAAATACAGTTGCAAGTATAGAAAACTTCTGGAAGAGCTTCATGTTGATCAAGAATGAACACAGGAATGGTTAAGGAGATGCAAATTCAAACCAAGGAATGAAAGGTTAATATTGGCAGTCCAAGACAGTGGGCTACATACATGCTGGTTTAAAAAGTCCATTGAACATTTGGGAGAAACAGAAAAATGTAGGTTTCGTAAAACCGAATTGGAAACAGTCACACACCTTGTTGCTAGTTGTGATGCACTAATGGCAGAAGGACTGTATAATGAAAGGCATAATAATGTGGCGAGACTGTTGCACTGGGGATTGTGCAAACATTGTGGGATGAAGTGGCTGAAAAATGCTGGAAACATGAGCTACAAAGCATCATTGAAAGTGATGAAGTTTATATCACATGGGATCACTCATTACCAACAGTTCAAAAGATAGATGCTAGAAAACCAGATATAGTGGTCCAAGAAAAGAAGACAAAAGTAGCACTGATCATTGAAATCACCACACCCAGTGACTACAGTGTCTTGTGTACAGAGAGACACAAAGCCATAAAATACCAGGATCTGCAGGCAGAACGAGAGCCATGTGGAAGAAAGATAACCAGACAGTTCCAATAGTAGTAGGAGCAATGGGTGTTATAAAAAAGAATTTACAATCGTATTTGGATATGTTACCAGTCCATGTAACCCCATATGAATTGCAGAAGGCATCATTACTGGACACATTGTGAGTGCTGGCTAACATCAAAGATTGAATCAATACTAATTTCATGAACTTTAATCGTACGTTGACTTAGGAAAGGGGTCCATTCCCATCATTGTATTAGAAACCCAAAAGACTTGGAGAAATTAAAAAAAAAAAAATAAACAGATACATATTATAGTAGTGCTACTGTCACTGCAAAGACTACTGCACAAATTAATGACCCTGACCAAGGTGGTAACATTGGAGGTTATATTGCTGCTTTTCAGAGGTATGGTACCCAAAAGACTTGAAATGAATCAGATTATGCCAAAATATTATCTTATTAATTGACAGAGCACGTGCACGCTAAGCATTTATGACCATAGAAGTTAATGCTTATATGGACTATGATAATCTAGAAAAAAAAAAAAAAAAAGAACTGTTAATTAAGAATGGAATATCACTCGAAAAGTCATATATAACATTTCATAGATGAACTGTTAATACAAGTAAAACATTAAAAGCACAAACATCTGATCTAAGGCAAAGTGTGTGTTGCGCTTATGTTTATAACCAGAATTAAAAAAAAAAAAAAAAGATGATAAATAATTTAGCTGTTTATAAGTTCAAAAGGACACTCCCAATTAATTTACATAAATAGGCTTTTCAGAATGAAACTAAGAGAACTGATAAATTGGTGCTAATGGAAAGTTGACTTTCTAATGAAATGTTGTTTAGAACTGGTCATTCTAAACTTAAAGATGTCCAGATGTTTCTGAAAATGCAAATGCAAGAAACTGACATAGTGGCAAGAAATACATATAAAAAGTACAAAAAAAAAAAAAAAACACACACAAGCAAGCAAATAAAAGAACAAACAAACAAAAAAAATATGAATGCTGCTGGAGGCAATGTAAGTTTATTAGCACTTTCATCACAGTTACTATTCAACTTCATTGAAAAAAGTACCGCCCAGAACTTCTTGCTCAATAAATAAATAAATCTTAGGTTACACAGTTTAGTCATAGATTTCATTTACTATATACAGCTTATGCATATGCAAAATAGTTATTTAAAATGAATGCTTGAAGCAGTGAATAAAAGATGATTCAAAAATAAACAAAAATCTTATAAATTAGTGTAGCACATAGAATAAAATGCATAGTCAAAACATGGGCAGGATTCACATAGCCTCGTTGTAAGAGTTAGCAAGTCTTACATGGAGGCTGCAGTTAAATGGGGTGATGTCAGCATGCCATGCATATTCATGAGGGCATGCTGAATCATACCCTAGGCTAACACGGTCCGTGTAGCAAAGTAGGGGGCGTGTTCGCATGGCGAGATCTGCAAAGGGACACGCCCCCCAGAAGAATCACAATCCCAAAAGGAAACTCCCACGAGCGAGTCCGCAGAAATGTCACGAAACAAAACAGCACACATGCCCCTACAGACTAGTAACCAAACTGAAAAGTAAAACATAAAAATGAACAGTTTAATTTTTTTTTTATTTCAGAAACGTTTGCCCGTAATTGTGCTCGTTTGCGCGGGTGTGCCCTTCACTCAGCCACAGTTAGCAGTCACTGAAAAAGAATATAAGCTCTAAATATGCAAAATAAGCCAAGTAGTAATAGGGTAGCTATAGCGACGTTGGCTAAAGAGGAGGCAGTCACGGTTCGAGCACCAACAACATAATTTTATATTTTTAGTGAAATAAGCACGACACAATCCCCTTACATATATATATGTATATATATATATATATATATATATATATATATATATATATATAATTATAATTTAAGTAAAATGCAATGAAGTGGGCCATGTTTTATGAAGAACTCTGACACAATAAAAAAATAAAATATTTTATAAGTGCCCATAGATGAGCAGTGCTCTAACAACCTGAGTATGTATGCCTGCAGGTGAGCAGTGGTTTAACAGGTGTAATAGGAGTGCCTGGAGATGAGCAGCGCTTTAACACACTGAAAGTGTGTGGCCGTAGTTGCGCAGCATGTCTCACAGCATAATATGCATGCTCATAGCCAAATAACGCATTAATCAGCTTAACCCATTTGCGCGGAGCTGCGCAGAGTGCCAACCGGCTTACAGGCGGGCACTGTAAAACAACCTGTATCAAAGCCGCCTTTAAACAGACACACTTCCTAGCCTGTCTAGACAGTAGTAAAATAAAAAAAGAAGCAATGCCCAGGCTTGAACCTAGGATACTGTGCATCTTAGTCAAAGTACTGAACCACTAAGCCATGACAGCTGTACTAAAAACTGCAGTATTAGCATATATATAGGAATGAATGGAAATAGAAGCATGACAAAGCAGGTTTTGTGAAGCTGATACAATTCCAAAATGGCCAATCACAGATAAGTGTGGGAAAAACGGCATATATAAGCCCCATAGGTGGGAATACACAGAATAACTGATTGTAGAACCTATTTGCCGTTAGGATGGCAGGTGTAGGAGAGGGCAGTCACTTTCGAGCACAGAGGTGGGGTGTTGAGGAGTCCAAATAGATGGTTTGGCTCCTAGTTCATGATCATGAGGCTCAACTCATGCAGGGCCAGGTTCTGTGGGGTGCATATAGGGCAGAGGCATGGAACCAGTTGGCACATGATCTCACCAGTGCCACAGGCATACCAAGGACTGGTGAACAGGTCCATCACCACCATGCGGACCTGAAGAGATGGAAGCAGGACCAACTGAACAGTTAGATTCAGGAGGCTCGGCAAATGCCCAATGCCCCACTACTGAGTAAGTATCCATGTAATTATGTATGTAAGGAATTATCCTAGCTGATATTATGGAGATGTATGTTCCAATATTACTTTATTTATATTACAGCTGCAGGTGTGCGTTCCACGAATTGGTGAGCCTATGGTGATAGGCTGGAGCGGTTGCACCACCAGGCAGGTTAGTAATTATATTCCTGTACTTGTTATACAATATAAGTGAGACAGCTTGTAAAATAGGTCAGTGTAGTGACATATTAATAAAGTTCAAATAACACTAGAAGAAAGATTCTGCTAGCACTGTATGATTAGATAAGTGATGCAGCCTGTAATCCAGAAATAAAAAGTAAACAAGTCTGAAATAGTGATTAGCCACCTGAAGTGTAATATCAGATAACCTGCAGCAGCCTGAAAAATCACTGGTAAACAAGCCAAAGATAATAGAAATGTGTGAAATACATCCCCTTAGAAAATCTGCCATATGAAACAAGTGAGTCTGTTCGAAAGGATTGTTGTAAGCAGCTATGACATGTTAATAATGCCTACAATAAAGTATCAACTTAAATTGTAAAAATAAAACAAGTGAGTGAGAGAAAGATGTATGAATCAACCAAGAAAGCTGTTATAACTTCTGAATAAAGTATACTGCAGTCAGTACATAATGAAATGAATGAGACAGCCACAACCAAAAAGTGAAATGTATGAAATAAAGTACTGAAGCTGGAATGTGTCTGTCCCAAAATTTGTATATGTTGCTGTACCCTTGCAATATGGAGATAGTATGGTTGCATGAAATAATGAACATCCACAGTTGTCTATAGCCATATAAATAAAATGTAGCAGGATGCTGTACCTGAACACAGTCAGATATGAAATGTGTATGAATAAAAATGCAATGGATATTAATGTATCAGTAACAGTCCCATCAACAACATTCCTAAGGTTACATATAGGAAACTGTAGTAAGACCTGTAGGGTATATATATCTGCAGCTACTAGAGATGTACAGCATATGTATAAGTAGTTGAAGTTGTTAATGAAATATTTCTTCACCCTACCCTATATTCACAAATAATGTCATTCCACAAAAAACTGGGTATGTGTATTCACAATCAATTCCTATGGACATTTGTCCTGTTGGTTAAAACATATTTGCATGCATGTTGCTACATGTGCCCTGTTCACATATCCAAACCCGATGGCCTGTTGCCATCAATCGACCCTGCATGCTGTTGGATTGTGTACTGTTGTTCAAAATATGCATGTGTCATGCTTGCTGTTCAATGTTTGGAATTCATGGGTGTTTGGTTAATGGGAATACTGATGCATGCTGTTACAACTAATTTTGAATGGTATTGTTTGTTACTAACCCAAAATGTCATAAAATATGTCTAAACATAGGACAACAGGGAAGGTGGGTTCCAGTGGTCCCACCTCTCCCACCTCAGCTGGGAAGTGCACCTGGCACTAGTGCCCAGGCTGGAACCTCCTCTGGTGGCCCTGTGCCACCTTCGGGTGGAAGTGCTGCAGGGGATGGGGCTCGTCCCCCTTCTGCAAGCGTGGCCGGAGGAGACCATCCACTCACCCTCCAAAGTGTCCAGTCTGTGGTGCGTAGCGAGATCAGGCAGTCTGTGCTTGAACCCCTATGCCAGCTTGAGGCTCAGGTGGCACAACTCATGGGTGTCCCTGCTGCCTGTCCTACACAGCCCCAGCACAGCCCCGTCCTTGGCTGTGAAGGCACAGTTGCAACTGCCCATGGGTGGGGATGTCAATTCCACTGTTGCCATCTGTGAGCTCATTGGCTCGCGATATCCCAACAGCCGTCCCCATCAATTGTGTTTCCCCCCATGTGTCATACTCTGCCCCTGTATGCGCCTTGTTTGCCTTGTCTGTTAACCTCCCATACCTACCTCCCCAAATATACCTACTTCCTGTACCTCACATTCCACTCTCACCTGAAAAAAAAAAAAAAAAAAAAAAAGAGCACTCTGTTCCCGCAAAAAAATTATGCCCCATACATAACTGCCCATTTTGCAGACATGTCTGCTGGACAGGTGAAGTGGTAATTACAATTGGCTGCATACTTTGTTGTCCTCACCCCTCTCTCAGGGGTGGAAGGTTTCAAATTTTACACCAAATTACAGAGATATGCACAGCTGTTGCTGATAAAGAAATGGGCAGCTATGGTCCTTTCCTACATCCTTCCTGCAAATCCCAAGCTTGTTTTCCTACTGTCCTACCCTCTTTGTGACCCCTTTTTCACCACTGTCCTATCTCCCCATTTTCTTTTCTTTCAAAGAAATTATCGCGGGTGCGCGTGAGAGGAAACACTTTTAAGCAGTAGTAAGCGGGTGTGCGCGTGTTTGCGCTTAGCTAAGCGTGTGTGCCCAAAGCTAAGCGACAGTGCGCATGCGTGAGCACTGCACAAACCAGTGCTAATCCACTTACAACTGCTTAAAAGTGCCTTAGTCACTCTGAATGACAAGGCCTGTAGTCTGCTCAGCAGCAAAATAAAATTCCTCTGTCAGTCTCAAACCCAGGACCTTGGAAAGACTAGTCTGCATGACTTACCACTAAGCCATGACTGATACACAAGAACTTTGTGCTGAAAGCAATATATCATGAAATAGTAGGACTGAATGTAGGGAATATAGGAAGGCTATTACACAAATCTTGTCCTGTATCTTTACTGGCAATTCTTGTGGATTTGTATAACATTAACGTGAGAAGAGAAACAGCCATGCTAGTCGGTAGATAGTAGGTAATAATGTGACAGTAGCACCTTGCAAACCACACACACTATCAGAGCAGGATAAACACTGCCATATGTAAACAGGTAAGAGGCCAGGCATCACAAATAGGACTGAATTACAGGGATGTCCCTGATTTGAAAACAAATGTTAACTGTGCCCCACTGACTCCCTGTGAAATGTACTAATAGTAGGCAGAAAGGTGTTTTGTCCCACGTAATGGTAACTGTCAACTACTGAAAGTATGCACTACGTGCATGTCAGAAATGGTGTATTCACAAGCACACCCACATGTAGGTGTATAACCCACAAATATCAAAGGAAATATCCAACTAATAACAGAAGGACAGTATAGCTGGTTACAAGCACTGCATGTGCCTGCTATCCATAACTGTTAGGACAAAGTAGAAGGTGCCACTACTGCTCAGGAGCAAAATAAAATACCCTTGTAGGTGTCAAGCCCCACACCCTGGCCAGACCAGACTGCATGCAGTACCACCAAACCACAACAAACATATAAGGAACTGCTGCTGAAAGAAATATAGCAAGCATTACAAGGAGTGAATGTGAATGGAAAATAGGAAAGCCATAGCAACACATTCCAGTAAAGACACCTAGCAGGCCTCCAAGGAGTGAATGTAAAGGCTAAATAGTGAAGCCATAGCAACAAATTGCAAGAGCCACTGCAGTAAACCAGTTACTCCACAAGTCCCACAGGAAAGCACATACTCCCATTTAAACAGTATTAGTATTATTAGGTGTCAGTTAACATACACACTGAGAAGAATAAACTGGAGGAAGCAATAGTCAGGTATCAGTACAACATGCATGTCAGTGCCTACAACACAGCCTGAGATATGAGAGACATACCAACCTTCACGCTCACACAACAGTGTCCACAGCATACCAGCATGGTCCCACCTTGAAAATCTGAAAGGGCTAAGCCTACCTCACCTAACATTTTATAGCACTGACCTGAAATCACAGTGAGAACTGCAATTACCACACAGCAGGCTGCAAGCAATTAGCAAATGCTGCCTAACAATTGGTGCAGAGGCCATCACATGCCCATCTGCATATACATACAAAAGCAGCCTGTACTCCCAGTCCACACATGCAATACGTTCATTGCAACAGCCGGAGGGAGAGAGAGAAAGAGAGAGAGAGAGAGAGAAAACATAAATAAATAAAAACAAATAAATAAATTAAAAAAAAATAAGAGACACAGACTGCTGAAACCACTACAGTGCAGAACATCAGGCTACCAAGCAGCAAGCCATCAAAATTAGCAGTGTCCAAGAAAGGTAATGTAAACTAATAATGTAATAGTCTACATACTGTGAACCCTCCATATGTGTTAGCAGTCTGTATATAGATATATATGAGGATGTGCATAGGGCAGTGGACATACTGCAACTGTTAGTGGAGGCTGGACATACATATGTATGTGAAGGATGCTATGTGCACATAACAATGTAGGTTGTAGTGCAACGTACAACGTAGGTTGTACAGTACTGAATGATTAGCAGTATGTTAGTGTGTGTATTCGTATGTGTAAATAAAAAGGTATAAATATATATATATATATATATATATATATATATATATATATATATATATTATATGTATATGTATGCATAATTATGTATGTATCTATATATATAATGTGCATATATGTATACATAGATAGAGAGGGATGTAGAAACAAATAGACCCAAAATGATACCACAGTACAAGGACAAAATGATTGACCTCAACAATTGGCTAAGCTTCTGGTGTCATTCTAAGGGGATCCAGCATCTGTCTGCCTGGGATGACATGACCGATTGCTGTGCCAGAGATGGCCTGCACCTGTTGCCCTCAGGATTCCAGATACTGGCTAAGACTCATGCCATCTCTATAGTGCCTTTGTCAGGCAAGGTTCAAATGACAAATACACCACTGTAAACAGTGACATCTGTAACAGCTGTGCAGTGACAGAGACCTGGTGCAAAGCTCCAGAGAGCACCCCTGCATTACCGGGCTTCAAATCATACCACACCTGTTGGCCACCTAACCCAGAAGGAAGCACTAAAGGCAGAGGCGTGTCCATATTCATTACAGATATCCACACCTCCAGGCTAGTTGCACAGCATAATGCATCTGAGGTATCCAATCGCAACTAACTCTGGGCAAGAACGTAATCCAAATCGTAGCTTGCTACAGACCCCCCACCATGCCCCAGGATTCACACCCCTCATGTCATGATACACTGGAAAGTATTGGGTACAACCCAACACCCTAATAATGGCCGAATTCACGTACCCCACCATTAACTGGAAAAAATACACCCGTACCAACTCTATTGCTCAACATTTTCTATAATTCATAAATACCAATGCCTTGGATTAACACATTCACACCCCCACCAGGGGCAGCAATATCCCACACTTGGTCATCACCGACATGGGAAACCAATGTTCCACACAAGAGGTCAATTCCTCATTGGTGAGATCTGACCACAAGGTAATCAGCCTAGACATCCACATCCCACCCCCAGCCCCAATTAGGAGCACCATCATAACAAACGTCTGAAAAGCCAATGTCACACGTCTTAAGACAGAAGTGGCAAACTGCATGACACCCATGCAGATGGAAAATAAAGGTATGACTGCTGAATCCTACACAAATGCACTGTATAAGCACTTACACGAGTGCATGGATCATGCTATCCTTAATAGAACCAAGATGTTATCCCCCAGACAAAGGAAGCCAGTCTGGTGGTCTTGTGCCATAAACAAACTCTACATCAGAATAAAGACACTGTTGCAAAAATCAGTAATTTCCCATGACTGGAGGAACTCCCTGGTCAACCTCACTAAGAAGTTGAGATCCCTCATAAAATCCCCTAAAGCTAGTTATGAAAACAAAAGTGCCACTGACTCTAAAGACAACCACAAAGCATTCTATATCTATGTGAAGAATCTAAATGGGAACACTCAGATCTGCTCTGAGGTACAGCATAATGGAACTAAATATACATAACCAACTGATATTGCCAACATCCTGGCAGATAGGTTCATTGCTAACTTTACCCCCCTCTCACCCCCTAGAGGGCCCATCTCTATACTGGAAGAATGCAAAGTCCCTATAATCACGGCTGCACAGGTAAAATACACACTCTCCAAAGCCAAGAACACAGTATCCATGGGACCTGACAATATCCCAGGCTGCGTTCTACATGAACTACTGAATGAACTGGCACCCTACTGCAGTACCATGTTCAATCATAGCCTCACCTCAGGCTTTGTAGCCACTGAATGGTGCAACACAACACATCCCACTCCACAAAGGGGGAGCCACGATGGACCACGGTAACCACCGCCTCATTAGCCTGATGAGCCTGGTCTGTAAGGCCATGGAATGTACCATCATGGAACTCATAAACAAAGACATTGGTAATCTCCAAACTCTAGACCCTACTCAGTTTGAATTTGTAAAAGGCAGATCATGTCTCCTAAACCTGATTGACTTCTTTGAAGCAGTCAGCAAAGCCATAGATGATGGTGAAATGGTTCACAGAGCTTATGTAGACCTCGCCAAGCCTTCCAACACCAACCCCCATTATGGAATTATAGATAAGCACACTAAACTAGGTATAAATCCCTATGTCATTTGGGTTGACAACTGGCTCATGGACAGAACCCACACTGTGAAAGTAGCGTATTCCAAATCTGACATCAGACCAGTGACAAGTGTAGTACCACAGGGTTCAGACCTGGGTCTTCCCCTGTTTGGTATCTAGTTCTCCAAAGTGCAGGCCAACACAGAAGGTCTGTGGCTAACAGAGTTTGCAGATGACTGCAACCTAGGAGCCATAATCGCAACTCCTAATGATGTGGGCAAACTACAAAAGTCCCTCACTGAGACAGATACCTGGTGTCAAAGCCATGGCCTGAAGCTCAATGACAAAATGCGTATTGTCATCCCTGAGGTATAAACTCTGTACCCATATAGCTGGTAGTCTACTTAATGCCGAAAATGTGATAATAGACCTTGGGACACAGGTGCACAGTAGTCTCTCCTTTGATAATCACATTGCCACAGTGGTCGGGAAATCCATCTACATGGCTCATCTCATTACAAAAGGATTCCCATCCAGAAAAAAGAGGTCATTGTTCCCCTCAACTCATCACTTATTAGACCCATAATAGAGCACAACGCCCCTTTTGGTATGTACCTCATAGGACAACTACAACAACTGGAAACACCACAGAAATACCTCACAAAGAGGATTTCTGGCCTCAAACAGATGCCCTATGCAGACCGTCTCAAAAAACTACAGCTTGACACCATGGCATATCGCCTACTCAGGGGTGATCTCTGCCTAACATACACAGCTATGTCAAACCTACAGCTGTTGGACATGCTCCACTCAAATAAATCCCAATCCCTCTGAGCTACACACTCTAGGGACCTTAACCTTGTCACCACAATAAACAGAACATGCTGGAGGGATAGAGTCCTGTCCCAGACACTTCCCATACTCTGGAACAGACTACCTATGTATGTCAAACAGAGCTACTCATTAGCACTCTTCAAGAAAGATCCTGATGATTGGATGGGAAATGGGGAATTCACCCTGGGGATCACGCCTGTGGCTCTGCTCAACAGGGGCATAGTAAAATAACTTTTTGGGTGGCAAAAGCCAGGGTACATTTATTGGCTAGGCTTGTATGGGCCCTAGGGCTGATAGCCTAGTACCTACCTATGACCATATATAGATAGATGGATAGAATATGTATATACACATATTATGTAATAGACATATACATATATAGATATATATAGATACATACACATATACAGACAGATATGCATGTGTACAGATATGTATGTATATGAATCTCTCTCTCTCTCTATCTCTCACCCTCTCTCTCTCTTTATATATATATATATATATATATATATATATATATATATATATATATATATATATATATATATATATATATATATATATATATATATATATACTGAGAGAGGCACATGTGTGTAGATGTATTGCAACAGGTGTCTGTTGACAAAGGCATGTAATGAACACCAGTGTGGATACAGGAGTACCATACCCCATTTCAAAACATTTACACCACTAACCACCACATATGTGGTTGCCTGCCTACTACTGGATGTGTCAGGAGGGAACATGGGAAACAAGTGTACAATAGCCTCCCCTGTGTCAAAGTGTCAAAGTGTCAAAGGGAGTTGTTGGGCTCTTGAATGCCCTTAAACCTCATGGAGCAACGTTTAACTCAGTATCTCTGGTTAAACCTAATAAATTGAAGTGACAACGTGTCCAACGAAAAATAAGTTTTTCAAAACTGTCCACACTATCCTGTATTTCTTGAGAAAACATACCCGATATATTACCACCAAGAGCCCCAAATGGGTTATGAAATCTTTGCCTTCTGTCTTCCATAAATTTAAATGTGTGATCAGCAGAAATAAACTCACCATTGGACACAGCTGTCAGTAAAGTTGTAGGTAAAACAGTTCTAGTTCCATCAACATTCATAGCTTGAGAAGAAATTAGCGAAGTCTGAACAACAGTCAGAACATTGGTCACATTAGCAGCATGAGGGGCACCAACCGGAGCAGAAACTGGTACACCATGAATAAGAAAATTATCCAAAGTTTTCTGTGAAGCCGTACCCGATGCACCTAGGATTCCCAAACCACCAGGAACCAGAGGGGTAGCAGAGCCATTATTAATAGGAAAAGAGTCTTCCCAAAAAACTCAGGGAATGTTCAACAAGGAATCCGAATCCATAAATTCAAAGACAACAAACAGCAAACAAATGGTCTTGAAAAAGACTAAAATGAAAAACACAACATGGATTCCACGCTGATAAATTTAATATTAAAACTTGTCTTAGCGCCTCGGCCACCACAGCCTTTAATGAGTACAAAAGTAATAGCAAAAATACATTCCCTTTTATACAAACCATTAATCAATTAAATAAACTCAATCCCTCATTCAATTAATCCATCCAATTAATTAACCAGTTCATAGTCCTGTACTTCAAGTGAACATGAGTTAGACACAATATACTTTAACGAAAGCATCAAATACATAAAATGCAGACAATAAAAAATAAAGATATATTAAAGTAAGCATCTCCAGTTAACTTCTTTATTAAGACCCATTGGTGATAACCTGTTATACTTCAATATGAAAATAGTTTTCTTATAAAGTAACATGTTTCTTAGTAATTTATCGTCCCCCTTCTTAACAAAAACTTGTTCCAGTATAGTAGCTTGTAGTAAATTAGCATTACAACTATGCTTTCCATAAACTGTAATGCTACCGGACTTTCCAACATTCCTCTTTTAATGTCATGGGTGTGTTCCTGCAACCTTATTCTAAATTTTCTTTTAGTTTCCCCAATGTAGAAAAGGTTGCAGGGACATCTAAGTCAATAAATAACACCCGATGTATAACATGAGAAACACTTCTGTGGTCTAAATATTTTATCATTTATTCTAGAAAAACACAACTTAATATGGGAACATATACTACAAGAATTATATGGTATAGTCCCAAAAACAGACACAGAAAGACTCAATTTATCAGTTGAACAAATATAATATGCCTTCATTAATTTATCCCCAAATTCTATCCTCTTTTATAAGCAACCTGAGGAACATCAGGAATGAGTTTATTTACATCTTTATCCTGTAACAAAAATTTCCAATAATATTTAATAAATTTCCAGATTTGCTCGCTCAATATATTGTCCCTATTGAAGTGACACTGACCCATGTGCAAAAATGGGAAAAAGGGGTTGTGGATGGATGGATGGATGGATGGATGGATGAATGGATGGATGGATCATACTGAAACTGTTGAAACTGTGCCATGAGAAAAGTACAACAAAACTTGAAGGATGCTAACCCCCACCCTAAAAAAAAAAAAAAAACAACACAATGAATGAAGAAGTAAAGGCAGTGTTTAAGATTTGAGTTATTGAACTGTCCCATTGTGAATGGAATAGTGTAATTGTGCTCAGTAAGGTACTGTAATGAGTTCCAGAAACTGAAGTTGATATCTTAAGTTGATACTTATCTAAATAGCAAAGTAAATGAGCTGATATAGATACAAGACAAAGGCACTGCTGTAGCTAATTATAGATTTAAGCAAGTGGTACTTACAAATTTCACATATTTTTGAAGCTAAAAAGAAGATATCATTTTCCACCTTTGTAGATCTTTTTCATTATACCATCTTACCCTTTGGACTTCTATGGGTGTGTGCCACTTTTCAAAAGCTTATGAATAAAGTTTTGAAACCTCATGCCAGTTACACAGCTGCATAACTTACTACATGACAATTTATTCAGTAGGCTAGTAGTTACATTTAGTTGAGGTAAAAAACTTTGCTGGAATCTTTAGGACTGGCAAGATTTATGGCTAGTTCCATCAAAAGTAAGATTTGCATGACTAAATCCAGTAGCACTACTATTCTCAATATCAAATGTCAAATGTAAGGATTTTTAAGGTTAGATGGCTACAACAGAAAGTTTGTTCCCAACTTTACTAGCATGACCTGCCCTCTGACAAGTCTTACAAGACATAAAGACCCAATCAAGATAAGTTGGACCACAGCTACAGATGAGACTTTCAATCAACTGAAACTATTCTGTGTTCAAAGTCAGTCTTTGTTATCCCTTACTTTGGTAAACCCTTTATTGTTTACATCTATGCATATGAAGAAGGGTTAGGAGCTGTACAATGTCAGAAAGCTAGGGCTGAGATGAATTTGCCTGCCACAGAAAGAGAATACCTTGATGTTATGTGGGCAACCCTTCATCACAATGTTGTGTTTTGGGATGTAGTTTCATTTTAGTAATTTGCATGCACTCCTGCATCTGTTACTCAAGCAATCTGACATGGACATCAAATTATTCAGCAGAGTTTTATTACTGCAACTATATAATTCTACCATTAAGCACAGGAATGGCATCAGACACACAAATGCAGGTGGGTTGCTTTATCTCATACCTGACATCCATCCTAGTAGGGACAGAGTCAGGGTATCTATGTTGGAGGGGGAGCATTTTTTATAGTGACTGCTGAAGGGCTGTTTGTTGTGTGATATAGTGATTGTATATTTTGGTATGAATAGCCGATGTGTATGTGTCACATATCATGATAATAATATACTTATGGAGATGCTTTCTTTCAAGGAGTGGGAGTTGTGTGTCCCAGAATGGACACTCTTTTTGAACATTGGCCAAATGCTTTGACCACATGAACTTGTAGAATACCAGGTGCTTATCTGTGGATACATCAAGGAAACATCAGCAACCCAACTCTGGATAGTCAGAGACTACCAGGAATCTACTTATGGATATACCAGGAATTATAAAGCAGTTTGATCTAAGCTGGAGTACTAAGGCTATTGAAGATATGTTGTTTTTCATACTGACACTTTACAAATGAACTGAGTGTAAATTGTAGGTATACCTCAAGTATGTTAAGAAAGATTTTGCCAATGTGTGCTGGAAATGAATTCAAAAGTTTAGCTCTTTACTATAAACAAACTGCTCTTGAATTAATGAGACTGTTTCAAGTGTTTGATAAATATTATAAAGATATGGCTATCATATGTCTACATATCTAGGCATCTCTCTCTCTCTACATATAGATATTTCGGAAAGCATAAATGAGTGTGCTTTGCAGCTGGTGGACACACCATGTAACTTAATGCTTTGATGCTGTAATGCGTTAACCTGGTAGTTACATCTAATTATACAATGACCCCCCCCCATTAATATTACAAAACATGCATGCTGATTGGCCAGCGTGCCTCTTATAAATCCCACAATATACCAACGGAAAAAGATCCGGTCGCCCGGATTTTTTCTATTGATATAAAGTGCTCAAAACATTTTTTTTAACACATAAAAAAATGAAAAGAAAAAAATGAGCAACAATGACTTTCTTTTCTCCGTTGCGTCCATTTCAAAGCATTGTTGTAGTGGGTATGCATGAGACGGAAGTCTCATATGCATTCTCAGTACATCAAAACAAGGAAGCAGTGTACCACAACCAGAGGAAGAACAGTAATGCGCCATTATACATAGACATTATTTAAGGAAAATAAGTATTTTTTTCATAAATAATGTCATTGTATAATAGCAATAATTGGCTCTGTGTCTGTGGTATATTGAAATTTATCCACGGTTGGTTTATTTAATCACGCGGGCTTCGCCCGCATGATTAAACCACACTAACATTGGGTAAATCTTCAATATACCATACCACATTGTCGGTTATTGCTTAACTACATGGAAATACATAGAGATAATGACATTATCAATCACTGGACATAACCATATTAGAATGTATAGGACAGTTTGCAATTGTGAAATATGTTCTTCCTGAAATTATTCCTTAATATGGTCCTTCACATTACAGCAGATATTTTTTCTTTTTTTTTTTTTTTTTGGGGTGGGGGCAATGCAATAATAAAACTACTTAGAATTGTTTGCTGGGTAAAAGAGAATGGATTAAATTGTGTTTCTTTTTCTTAAAATTATGCTGAGGAAAGTATAGTTGTCCAGTAAGACTGTCCATTTCAGCTTTTCCCACTGCAATAAGACCACTTTTCATCCTTGCCATCCTTTTCTTACTTAGCTTTTCCCATGATAAGACCATTCTGTACTGTCATGAACCTTGAAGTAGAAAAAATAATTTAAAAATTCTGTTAGTTTGTGCCCTGTCACCTCACTAACCATTTTTACATGTTTAGCTTTACTTCGTTCTTTTCTATGTATTTCTAAATGGCTTTTCTCATTCTGCAATCTGTGATTGTTTCCAAACCACTGTAGATTAATGCAGTTTTATTTCTGTAGTTGTCTTCCTTCTAACCATGCTTAGTTAAGTCTTGGAAAAAGCATATTTCCATTCATCTATCATATGCCACCATTTTCTGTCTTCATGCCCATGTTTCAGGACTACTAAACCATGTAGGAATCTACTTAATATTGTCTGCAGATTTCATACTTGTTCCATTTCTTTTCACCTTTTCACCTGCTATTTTATACATTCCATTGTCTACACCCATGTCCCATTAAACCCATCATATTATACTACTTCCCCAAAGTACTTGAGTCAGAATGCTGTTCTTTGCCTTTAAATCCACATTATAATCTCTGCCTTTTGCCTACTATCACTTGCAAGTTCAACAATACCACAGTATTATTATTGTTCACCAATGGTGTCATAATTTCCAAGTCCTACATATCCTCATTTCTAGCCTGCATCATATAGTCTCTTATTGTTTCTAGTGTATTGCTATACAAGTTGATAAAAATCCAGTTAATGACATCAGTCAGCTCTTTCTCTATCATACTTAACTGAGAATTACTTCAGTGTATTTCTAATAGGACTGAACTCCCTCCAATGATCACCAGTCTACTCTTATTTTCACTCCCTAATACTACAAACCACCTACCTATCTCCATTTTTTCTTTGAGGTGATACTCATTATCTACCTGTTTACCATCATTTCCCATCTCTGCTCCAATTTTTATGGTCAAAGCACTAACATTTCTACATAATCTCAATCCAATAATTCTGTCATTCTCCAAGAATGTTTATCTAATTCTACCTTACTGGACCAAAGTGCACTTCAATAAACGTCCCACTCTAATTCTTTTTTTGTTTTTTTTTTGTTTTTTTTGGGGGGGTGGCTTTCTAACCTTAGATAAATGTGATCCATCCTGTTAAATCATTTATCCATGTCTCTACAGTGACATTAATATTAATGCCCTGCAACAAAGTACTTTAATTTACTCCACAATTCCACATGCCTTTACCATTACAAGGCATTCATTTCTATTATCAAGATGCTTCTTAACTTGTTTTAATAATATTAGCACCTCATAACCTTAGTGCAATCCTCACTACTACACAAACTCTCATGCAATAAGCAATGTTCACATCCCTTACCACTACTCCTTAAGAATAATAAGCCACTACAAAATCTATCCACCTCTTATTTGAAAAGGGTCAACTCTTCCAGTCCCTTTACATGCAGATATTACATCATTGGATGTTCTTCCATTTCTGCAGTAGTGTATATCCATTTTCATTTAAGTAAATCCCTCAGCCAGGCATTCTGTCCCCTACTTCTGTCTTTCCTTACTGAGAAATCCACCATTACCACAAAAATGAAAAAGAACATCCCGTCAACACATCTGTTTTCTAAATTGCTTGCCATGATGAGGTAGCAAGGTGCCAGTAATCTGTGCAGGGCACACCATGCTTCTATATGCTGAACAATAGTTTCCAGCTCATCGTGTGTGTGTGTGTGGGGGGGGGGGGTCACCAGGTGTTCTCAGACCAGATATAATTTGCCCAGTTTGTCCTGGTTTATTATCTTTCTAACGCTTTTCCCAGTGCACAGAAGGATTTATAAAAGGTGCACAAACTATATTATCTAATTCCTCCGAATCTAGAGAAGTAAAGGCTGTACTAGGGGATCTTCATGGACTGTCAAGGTCATCACTCTTGTCATGGAGAATGAACCCAGAGACTTATCAGAAAACCAAATTCTGCTGCTTCCGTCCACAAACTTGTCTTTTCAGTAATTAGCCAAAGATCATGAGCATTGGTGAGGATAAGATGTAAACTAATGATTAAATGGAGAGGCTCATCCTAGTATTCAGTCCCTGCTTTACCTCCGTGGTCTAGTGCAATGCCTGTAATACTGTTTCTGCTGCTGCTCAAACCATCAGCCTGATTATGTCTTGGTCCACACTACAATAACCCACAGACAAGGCTGCAACATATCTAAACACATTAATTTGAGGTAGTTTCCCCTCACCAGTACAGAGTTGACCCCTCTCATCTTGGTAAGAACACTAATCTTTGATTATAATGAACCAATTTTTATCTCAGCTGCTTCACAACAAATCTTCCACCATAGACCACTGCCAAGGAAAATACTGATGATATCGGTTTGCAATATTGTTGGTAGGAAGAAAGAACCTTATGGAAAACTACTGAAACTGGTGAACATGCCTTTCCCTGGGAAGGAGTTGACATAGCAAGTGATGATATTGTATCTATTTCAGTAGAAGGTGCCACTCAGGGGAATAAACAGATCAGAAAGACAGTAGGCATGAATGAGGTCTGGCAGTTAAGTGGTAAAAGCACTATTTATTTGTGGCAAATCATAATAAATGTGCATTTCAACATTCTGTAGAAGGAAGATCAAGTTTTTCTAAAACAGAAAACTAGGGTGTTATTCCCCATTTTGATAAGTTGGTCAAGACAGTGTGCATAATTTATATGATGATTACAATCCACAACATTCCTGTAAGAGACTATGCTGGGCTGCAAGCAAGGACACTACTTCTGATAATGGAGCTTTGATTCACAAAGATGCTGTGCAGTGATGGCATTGTCACCTAACAGAAAAAGGTTCTGTGGTTTGATTTTTGCTGGGGTGCCTTCTGTGCAGAGTCTGCATGTCCTCCCTCCATTCGTGTGGGTTTCCTCTAGGTGCTCTGGTTTCCTTCCACATTACAAAGATGAGCATCTCTCCCCGGGCCTCCATTGAAAATTGCATTTGTTCCAAGTTGGACTTTCCCAGTAAACAAATGTTAAATAAATATATAAAATTCAGGAAAAGCAACACAGATTCTTTTCTTGACATCTAACAGTGAATTAATTAATTCATTGTTCTTGCAAGGATATCAGAGTGGATGTGTGGGTTTGCCAGTCATCTTTTTATATGATTTCAAGAACTTGATAAGACAAATTTCTGCCTGCATCTTAATGTCTTGTGGGATGTGTCACATCAGAACGGGATTCTACACATGCTGCTAAGTATCATTTTGCCTATGTATTTGTGGAGAGAGAGAGAATGTTTTGTCTACATTAATAGCATTAAGTTATATACATTCAAGGTGCCCGCATGACCTCAGCAGATGTGCAACTTTTCTTCTCTGTTGTTTGTAATTTTTATGAATAGGATATACTCCAGTTTGGAGGACACCAGAGTTGTATCTCTAGTCTTTCCAGATGTTGTGATCCACAGCTGAATGTCACAGCCTAAGATTTAAATGTTTCAGCTGCTTTTGTAGTTCACATGGTTGCTTCACCCATGAATCATTTGTTCTCACAAGAAGAGTTATATGTGGTTTCATATTATGCATTTCTTCCACTGCCTTAATCTAATGGTTATTCCTTTGAATGTCACACTTATGTCATAACTTTCACTTTTTTCCTATGTTCATATTAAGCCTTTCCATTTTATTGCTATTATAATATGGTTCCGCATAAAAACATTCATATGACAGGTAAAGTGTAAATTCATCACCTCTGTGTTACCAAGTCTGTCAAAATGCACCTCTTGTCAATCCCACCCAGGGCATCTCTATTGCTGATATACAGCCATGCCCATGAACATTGTTTTCTGTCTCTAAATCATAACTTTAATTTATTTTCTCTTCCTAGTCTGTTCTGCCTTTACCCTTTTGCTCATCCTCTATACCTGAACCCAGTCTGAATCACACATACTGTTCTTTTTAATACTACTCTAGTTATCAAAACGTTTCCTTTCTCAACTCTGTCACCTTCATTCAGGCAAATTTGCTTTTCCTTATCACTCTCCTCCCTTTTAAAAGGTTTTCTTAGACCTCCATCCCTTTAATCAATAATAACATCTGCATTCATATTTCTCCCTAGTCATTCAATGTATTATTCAAACTTTCAGGAAGTATTACTATACAATTTCCCCATCCGTGTTTTCTAACATGTAACTACATGACACACTCTATCTCCCTTTTTGCCTTTCCATCCTGCAATGACCTCCACATTGATATCTTCCTTGCCTTTTGATTTCCCATATGTTCCAATTACCACCTAAAACCCTCTCCATTCTTTATTTACACTTCCTCTAAAAATCCTTAACAACTCATCTTCTATCACCCCCACCCATTTCTAAATTTTGACCTGATGCTTGTGTCCTTTACATGAATAGATCCTAATTCCAAACCTCGGCTCCTTAACAATATATATATATATGTATATATGTGTATATACATGGATTCACTTCAGAAGCCCGAATGCTGAAATATTGAATTTCAGAATTTTGAGCTCATAAAGTAGAAACCTGAAAAGCACGAAAACTCAGAAGCACAAAATTCAAAATCTTGCATATCGGAGATCTTGAATTAGCGCTTCTGCTGTGCACAAACACACACCTTCCTCCCCACACACAACACAAGCTCTGTCCTACATAAAAGCCAGGGGGCAAGCCCCCTACACCCCCGCCATGTGGGGGGCTAAGCCCCTCATACCCTCCTACTTTAATATTCTAACTCCAAGGTCGCACTACATACAAATACACACAAAACACCACCACACAAGCTACATTCTCCTCTCACACACACATCACAGTAACAAAACACACTAACACACACCACAGCCCCTACGCAAAACCCTTAAAACATAAACACTTACCTGAATCCACAAGCACAGCAAAACACCAGAAGTTTTAATTCAAGATCTCCGATATGCGAGATCATGAATTTCGCGCTTCTGAGTTTTTGTGCTCTTCAGGTTTCCACTTTATGGGCTCAAAATTCTGAAATTCAATATTTCAGCATTTTGAGCTTCTAATGTGAATATATATATATATATATATATATATATATATATATATATATATATATATATATATATTGTTGTATCTTTTGGCTTTTCCCGGTTAGGGGTCACCACAGCGGAACTCCGGTCCGCTAATGATTAGCAGTAGATTTTTACGTACCGAGTTGCCAGCCCTGATGCACAACCTTCAACAAAGGTATGCCCATTCATGCATGTCTCCACACAGAAGATGCTTTAGCTGAGAATCGAACAGGACAATGTCTTACTGTGAGGCGACAACACTACCGCAGCACCACTATATATATATATATATATATATATATATATATATATATATATATATATATATATATATAGATACATATTTTTTATATATATATATATATATATTCTACATATATATATATATATATATATATATATTTTTTTTATATATATATATATATATATATATATATATATATATATATATACACACACACACACACACACACACACACACACACACACACACACACACACACACACACACACACATGTTTACAAGTTTTTTTTTCCCTCAGCTTTTCTTAAACTCAGGCTATTACAGTGCCTGCATTTTAATTCCACATTATCATACTCATGCATCTTAAAATAGCAATATAAATCCCCTATTTATCACTATGAATCTATCATTGTATTCTGGTTCTGCAATCATAGGCCAAGACATTTTCCAAGCTTAATAGCCATGTTTATTCTCCATGTCCTTCATTTATAATGTCCCCACCTTTCCAGTCTCACTAAACACCACAACCACTGCCCTCCCAGAAATAAAAAGATCCATGTCTCTGTATGCCATGTGATTACCTATTCCTAACAAAAGCTGTATTGCTACTGCCTGAAGGTATTAATAGTAGACATCCATTTTAGACTCCCTAAAATTTCCTCTTTGAAAACTAAGAAAATATGTGAAACTGTCCTCCTTTATCTTTGCTCAGACAGTATCCAGGCTATAATGACACAGTAATTTAATATGTATGGGCAGGTTTAACAACAAATAAACCGGTATGTTTTTGAGACATGGGAGGAAATTGAAGAGTCTAGAAAAATATCCATGTAGGCATAGGTAGAGCTTGCATGTTCTATCCAAACAGTCATCAGAGATAACAGCTATACCCTGGAGATTTTAGGTAAATAGCTTATATGATATACATCTGACATAGGATGCGCAGTTCATGATCTGATCAATGAAATATCAGCTCTCTTATCTCAGGGGAAAGTGTGACATCATACTGTGCAGCAACATTCCGTTGTGAAGAATAGAGAATACTATGTAGCTAAATTCAGAATACTGAATCCAGCATTTTGATGGCACTTGTAACATGATCATGTAGTACAGAAGCACTGAAGGAGAGTGATGCAAGATACAAAGCATGTTCAGCCATTGGAAAGCCAGGGCGTGTGTGTATGGTGGAGAAGTCGATGCATGACTGGAAACTCTTTGCTATTTTCAGAGACATCCAGCAGGAATTTCTTAGCTTTTACTGCTCTTGCAATAAGATGGCCAACCAAAAAAAAACAAAAGGTTAATTTCATGTAAAAAGTGACATCCCATGGGATAGTACAGATTGTTACAATGCATAACATGGGATGGATGAATGGTTCAGTGGGGTAATGGTGGTATACAGTTGTGAAATGGCTGAGGTCAAAAAGTAAAATCTGTTCTGGCAAGTGCATGAACAGGTCTTAGCTTTTAGCAGATGGCTTGGGATTTCTTAAATCTGATGATATGCACTGTGCTGATCAACTCATATTTTGGAAATAGGTATCTTATATTGTAAAACAGATGTGTTCATGTGACATGTTGTATATGACATAAAACAGGGGTTAAGCAAGAAAAGTACATGAAAGCAATTCCTACGACTTGTATCAAACTGGAATGTTATATTGTGGAAACATTGTCTAAATCTGGTTTTCTATAATCTGCACTTCGAAATTTGTCAAGTGACAAGCAGCCTGTTTTATCACAAAAGTGCAGCGGTAGCATTGTTGCCTCACAGCAAGAGGTTCTCCTGTTCGATTCTCGGCTGGAGTGTGGGGAGTGCCTTCTGTGTGGAGTATGCATGTCCTCCCCACGGGTCGAGTGGAGTCTACATGCCCTCCCCGTGGGTCGAGTGGTGTTCCGAAAGACATGCATGAATAGGCATGCCTTCGTTGAAGGTTGGGCGTCAAGCTGGCAACTCGGCACCGTAAAAATCTACTACCAATCATTAGCAGACCGGAGTTCCACTGTGGCGACCCCTAACCGGGAAAAGCCAAAAGACAAACAACAACATAGTCTATCAAAAAAAAAAAAAGTTGAGTCTCTTTTGATCCAGGCCAGAATTATTAAACGCCTGTCAATAATGTATAGTGCATCTGACAAAACACAGTCTATTGACCAAAGTAACCAAAGTAATACTTTACTAAATGAGTACAGAATGGGTATTTGTTAAATAAATTTGTTAAAGTCAGACTGTAAAATTCATCTGGCATTAAAAAATAATGACAGTCAATAACAAACAGTAATGCAGGAAAACTCAAGTATCTAATTTACTAAAACTCTAATGTACATTAGGAGGCAAAAAACCATACACAAACTTGTACAGAATTTTGTCTGGTTTTATTGGTGAGACATATGACATTTTATATGTTTTACTATCAGCTTTTGCCCACCTCACTGACGTGGTCAGTGACAGGGTCTTTACATCATAGTAACTTATGAAAAAGTGCTGAGATGGTGTTTTTCAAAAATCTTTTCTCCATGAGAATATTACAGCCTTGCAAGCACCTGGTCAGTCACAATGTCCTTCCGAGGATGTAGCCAATTCAAGGCTCTTAGATTAGTTCGAATACAATGGGTGCATGTCTTCTTTAATGCTTCTCTTTGTCTCTTTCTTGTTTACCAGCTGGACATTATCTCTGATAGTGCGCACAAGGCTATTCTTCTGGTGGAAGCAGGAAAAGATACACATGCACACAGATTTATTATTTTCTAACTTTGCAAAATAATCTTTACTGACAGACATGAGCCAGGCCGCGCTGATCGCTGCCAAGGCCAAATTTCTAATTACACTGCAGCTTATGCTTCAAGCAATAATATGCGAGTTTATTTCTACTATTATTCTAGTAAAACAGAATTAAATGCATTACATATCATACTATTTTTCAACCTTTGCTCTCCATATAGATTTGAGCACATTTATTCCTGTCTAAAGCACACATTTCTCTATATATCTGACCACACAACTTATATATGTCTGAATGTTTGAATACACATTTTCCTAAGCAGCATATATGTAAATATATATTTTTCTAGGCAGCATGTATGTAAATATATATTTTCTAGGCAGCACATATGTGAATATATATATTTTTCTAACATTCTCCCTCCTGTTAATGCATTTCATTCTATTTGAAACATAAACAGTATCATTTCATTCCTTAGCCTTTTCCTTTCAAGGACTTTCAGCTAAGTAAGTCATTTGTTTTATATTTCAGATAGGCTTTCACTTGGTATCAACAAATTCAATTCCATATCCTGGTACATAGTTTCAGTTACTGATATGTCAACTAGGTCTTTAACTAATTTTTTCACACAGGGTATCCCGCAGCAGACACATGCTCCAATTATGAGCAGTACTACACAAATTGCAATCAGAATGTTCATAAGGACCGACCCCCACCCCCCAAATAGATTCTGGAAAAAGTTCGTCAGTGGGTTTGGGCCTGGTTCTGCCATTGCTGACACCTGCTGTATTACCTCCAGGTGATCATTGATTTCATGTTGGTTATCTGGAATGTACGCACAGCATTCTTCTTTGATAAGCGCGCATTCACCTCTCGCCGCTAGGGTGAAGTCGAGAGCCATTCGGTTCTGTAATACGACTGTTCTCATTGCATTCATTTCATCAGTCACAAGTTCAAGAGCGGAAAAAGTCGCATTGCTCATTACTTCGAGGAGTTTTGACAATTTCCTCAGTTCCCAAATCGATTTGACTGCTCCGTAGGCTGGGAATATCCCAGCCCAGGATATAACACTGTCACTCAAGTCCATATGAGTCAATTTTTCTTTGTCCTTCACAGCCGAATGATCCTTCCAGCTTGCTTCAATCTTACCCACTGGATTAGCAGGTTTTCCGACTGTATTCTCGGCTCGCTGAGCTACATTTCTCACATTACGTATTTTACCCAGGGGCAATTCTGCAGTATGTCTTATGGCTGGAACCAGATAACCCAAAAAGCAACTGCCGGACCAATTCTCAGGTAACCATTTATAGGCCTTTTTCCCACAAACAAAATAACAGTTTTCTACTTTAGTACTGATGCGGGTTAACCCTGAATGAAACATTTTTTTATCTATAACAGATAATTGTCTATATATTTCAGGAGTTTTTTGCACATCCCTCAATGTTGTTTTCATCAAGCTTAAATACGAACCATAGTTCGTGCTACAACTAGTACCTTGGTCTACAGGTTTTATATAACATTTGTAAGACACAGTTATGTTACAGTTACTCCAACCAACCTGGAGTGTATCATTTTTAACAAAACAGACAATTCCTTTCTGAGTAACGGGTAAATATAATGCCACTTTGTCTTGTGATCTCACAGTACCTGTATCAAATAATAGGTTTTCCCAAGTTTCATTTATCCCCAAGGGGACAGCAGACATTAAAAGTCCTCCATATGCTGTGGGTATTGCAGTACAAACCCAGCAATTTGAAACGTTCATAGTCTCTACATAGACTCGTTTCATAGCCAGGTATGTGTTGAAGTTCGGGTGCCAGTCTATAGCCAGTCCTTCATCACGTTTTATCAATTTCACTTCTGTAGTTATATGCAAGAAAAACCATAACAACAAAAAGGTCACTACAAACATGGTTAACAAGTGTATGATCAGTAGGCCAGTGAACCAATGTCTTTGGGGTTGTTTCGCATTTTTATTCACTCTGCCTCTGGCCATCCTGTTTCTGTGGTATGTCAGTTAAAAAATGTTTGTCCAACTTAAATTCTTTGAGTGGTTTACAGTGCGTCAAATGAACCCAAGATGATCTCTCAGCAATTTTTACTGCAGTAGGTGTTGCCAATAGTACCTGGTATGGACCTTCCCACTTTGGACTCGCCCAGTTCTTTCTTTTGATGACTTTCAGCCAGATCCAGGACCCCGGGGTCAGCACGGCCTCCGGTTTTGCTTCTTGTTTATCTGAAAAAGAGTTCAACTGCAAAACAGTCTTATTTGTTAACAATTTCTTCATATAACTAGCTAATGAGCCATCGGCCTCCAGCTCTGCAGGCATGAGGGCCTTCCATTGTGGCACACAATATGCTCTTCCAAACACTACCTCAAAAGGGTCAAGCCCTTACATTTGGAACAGTTCTCATGCTCAGCAGTGCTAAAGGCAGACAGCAAATCCAAGTCTTTTGAGTCTCACTCATCAATTTTCTCAACTTGTTTTTCAAAATTCCATTGTACCTCTCCACCAGTCCTGCTGACTGAGGGTGATAAGCACAATGGTTTTTCAAAGAAATCCCAAAAAATCTCCCAAGCTGATGTATTGTCTGGTTTACGAAATGTGTTCCATTGTCACTATAAATTCTTTGCGGTATGCCAAATCTAGGAATGATTTCTTTCACTAAGGCTTTTGCTACTGTTGCTGCATCTGGATTCCTGGTTGGAAAAGCTTCTACCCATTTTGAAAACATATCTATGATCACTAAACAGTATTTTTCCCTTCACATTTATTCAGTTCTATGAAATCCATACAAATAGTATGGAACGGATAGGGTGGTGTTGGAAAGCTCCCTCGCTTGGTTTAAATGCTCCCTGTGCATGATGTTTGCTACAAATATGACATGTTGCACAAAATTTTTGTGTATAATTGTAAATCCATATGTTTGGAATGTTTTGTTAACTAACTGTACCATCCCCTGTTGAGACATGGCTCTGCCCATGACTCAACAAAGCTGCATATCTAAATAAATTAGATGGCAATATGGGCTTTTTCTCTTTGGAGATGTACAGTCCCTCTTCAAGTATTGCTCCTCGTTTTATCCACTTTTGCTTTTCTGCTTTTGTAGCTAATGTCTGCATTGTTTTTAACATTTCTAAATCTAGAGTCTCAGAAGGTTGTAGTTCTTCATTTAAAAACACAGTTTCTAGGTCTGAGGCAGCTTGCTTTGCAGCTGCATCAGCCCGCATTCCTTTTGAAATTCTATCTTGTTGTTTGGTATGGGCTGCACATTTACAGATAGCTATTCTAGTGGGTAACTGAATAGAATCTAACAGGTTCAAAATCAATTGTGCATGATTAATCGGTTTGCCAGTAGATGTTATCATTCCCTGTTTTTCCACTGTTGTGCAAAGACATGCACTGTAGAGAAAGCATACTGACTGTCAGTATATATGTTAACACATTTGTCTTTCGCTAGAGTGCAAGCCGCGGTCAAAGCTATCAATTCTGCTGCTTGAGCTGACAGGTTATGTTGCAGGGTTGTGCTTCTATGATTTCGTTATCAGTCACTACTGCATAACCCACTAGGTTCTTTCCTGTAGGACCTCGTCTACAGGACCCATCCACATAAAATGTCACCTCTGCATCGCTAAAGGCACATCAGTAAGATCTTGTCTGGGTGTGGTTATTTGTTCCATTTCCTGTAGGCAACTGTGTGGTGTGCCATCTACAGGAATCGGAAGTAATGTCGATGGATTTAATGTCGCATCGTTCAATTGTCATATGGGGTTGACTCAATAGTATGGTCATACAAGAAAGATGTCTGGCAGGGGATAAAATGCTATTTTTCTTGCAGTAAAATTATCGCAACTGCATGAGGTACTCTCAACGTGAGAGGATGAAACAATACCACTGAGGCCGAAGCTTGCACTGCCATAGCTGCTGCGACAACTGCTTGTACACAGGGTGGTAATGATCGTGCCACCGGATCTAACTGTGATGAATAGTAAGCTATGGGGCGTTGCTTGCCGCCATGTTGTTGCGTCAGTACTGACGTCATATATTCCCGCCTACAATCTACAGTCTGGAAAAATCTCTTATGGTAATTCGGGAGCCCTAAAACTAACGATGAAACTATCAGTTGTTTTAGTCTGCAAAAGGCTGCTTCTGCTTCCGGTGTCCAATGCAGTGTTTCTTGTGCTGCCATTGGTGCTTTAAATATTAAATCAGCCAATGGAGCCGTTTCTAAAGCATAATTTGGTATCCAACTTCGACAAAAATTAGTCGTTTCCAAGAAGGACATCATTTCCTTTTTGGTAGTTGGTCTAGGTGCTTGTAAGATTGCTGTTTTCCTATCTTCATCTAATGTTCTACCTTCTTTGGATATCACATATCCCAGGTATTTAACCTGTTCTTTCCAAAGTTGCAATTTATGTTTATTCACTTTATGCCCTTGCTCAGCCAAAATTTCAACAATGCTATTGTGTCTTCCCTACATTGCTGCTGGGTCGGAGCTGCAAGCAGGAGGTCATCTACATAAAGTAGTACTTGACTGCCCCTGGTGGAAAACCCGCCAGGTTGCTTGCCATCTCTTGTGCGAATATTGTTGGACTTTCACTATATCCCTGTGGTAGTCGGGTGTACGTATACCTTTTGCCCTGAAATGTGAATGCAAACCAATGCTGGCTGTCAGGGTGGATAGGTATTGAAAAAAACGCATTGCTAATATCTACCACGGTGAAATATTTTTGTTGCGGCTTCAAATCATTTAACAAGGTATGTGGGTCTGGCACCGTAGGTGCCCTTGGTATTACCGCATCATTTACAGCCTGTAAATTCTGTACCATCCGCCATTCCCCGTTTGCTTTTTTAACAGGAAATAGAGGAGTATTACATGGTGAATCTAAAGATTCTACCAGTATCCCTTTCTTAAGTAATGCCATTATGATAGGTTTGATTCCCTGTTCCGCATCCTTGCTCAAAGGATATTGTCTTTTCCTTGGTCTAAAGGCCGATTTTGGTGTAATAACTACTGGCCCTGCTGTTCGAATAAGTCCTACATCCGATTTCCCTGTTGACCAAAGAACATTTGGTATTTTACTCAAAGCTTTTTCTTCTTCTTCTATCAAGAACGCCAGTCAGCTGTCTTCACTCTGTTGTAAGTGTACAGCTGGGTGTGCTTGCATTAACCAATTTAGTTTTTGTTTCTGTACTCCTAAGTCCGATAACTCTAAGTCAGTTAGTTTCTCCCATTTTGTCACTTTGTCACCCAAGTCTACCCACCTAACATTCCTGTTTTTGGTTAGGCTAACATGCGGTAGTTTATTGGATTTGTACAATTCCAAGAACTCCTGAGGTAATGAACAACTCACTACACTATTGCCCTCAGTGTCCCAGTATAAAGTCCGTAGTATTAGTCTATTTGCGGGATTCCTGAACAATTTTTGTTCATATTCTTTATCAGGTCCTGATGTGCTACAATAATATAGGGTACAATGTAACAAATGTTGTTGATCAACATCGAGGGAAGCACCTTGCTGGTGGCTACATTCATCAGTTCCTTGGTCACTGCCCCTGGACCGTTGTAACCAGATCCTGGCTGTACCAATAATAGGCCTCATCCTCCGATCGTACTACAAAAGCATCAGTTTGTCTCTGTGCCTCCATACCATTCATGGTAGGGACTACTGCTATGCCAAAAAGTTGCATAAGATCTCTTCCTAATAAGTTCATGGGGCATTTGGCAGAAAGTACTATTTACTTCTCTGGGTCATACCGAGAGGTCAGTTATTGCTATATCATGGGAAAGTGGTTCCCTGTACAGCTGTCCGCTTGCTGCTTTCACTAATATATAATCGGGTGACTCAGAATGTTCGGTAACTTTGAAGGATGTATCAAAGTTCGTGATGCTCCTGAATCACACAAAAATTTGACTTCTCTCCCTTCCACCAGAAGTGTAACTTCCGGTTTAGTGTCTGCTAAATAGAGCTCTAAGCTCAGTAGTGCCAAGTCCAAAACTTCACTTTCCCCAACTTCTACATCCGGTTGCATGTCATTTGTTTCTTCTAAGGTATTTACATTATTCCCCTGCTCATTAGTCTCTACTAATGACTGTCGAGCAGTATAACTGCCATCTAGTCAATCTTCATCATCCTTATCCTTTTTTTCCACAGGTGCCTTGCTCCTGCAATCCCTTGCCAAATGTCCCTTCTTCGCACGCCAATTGAAGCACTCACCTCTTTTTTTCCTGTCCTCATAAAATTTTGAGTTTCTGTCAGAACGTTTGTTACCCTGAGCATTTCGCTTACCCTTTTTGGTTGTTTGTACTACAAAAACTTTCGCACTGTCTTCAGCTGTGAAGACCTGCGTTTTCTTTTTTTTTTTACTGTTAAAATGTTTTTCGGCATGTCTAGCATACTCTAACAAGGCTTGAAGCCTACTCGTTCGGTGATCTATCATATGCTTCGTGATCTAAGCTATTGATAGCAATACAACCTTTTAAAAATGCATTCTTCAACTGCTGTTCATATGAGCTATCATTCTTTTGATTTTCAGGAATAGTCATACCACTATGGTTATTAAAACATTCTAATAATCTACCATAGTATGCGTCTACTGTTTCATTATCTTGTTG
This sequence comes from Protopterus annectens, assembly GCF_019279795.1. Lineage (NCBI taxonomy): Eukaryota > Metazoa > Chordata > Ceratodontiformes > Protopteridae > Protopterus > Protopterus annectens. Next base: position 816,368,958 of record NC_056735.1, on the reverse strand, counting down.
TACGCATTGGTTAATACAAGTCCAGTCTGCCCTAGGTTTCCATTTTTCAGTAATGCGGTCTGTAAGACCCTTCAATCTAGCATCTAGTTCTGCGTCACTATGTGGGAGTGGCCTGAGTTGCTGTCAGGTTGCCACGGGCATTCCAGGCGCCACAAATCATGTGCCAGTCCGGACCTAAAATTTGTCTAACTACTTTTTCTACCTCTTCCCCATTCAGGTGGTAACTCAATCTCATGCCCTGTAAATCTTGTACA